>NW_022900915.1:34739306-34805402 GCF_012274545.1 Fukomys damarensis | reverse complement strand
ATATTCACCCCTCGTCTTTTCCTTGAGAAAGCCAAGCACACTCCTGCCCTAAATAAACCCTCTGCCCCCCAGAAAAGCCCATGGCTTGCTCCTTCCCTCTCCTTCAGTCTCCACTCAAAAGTCAATTTGTGGGAAAGTCTCCTTCATCAAGCCCTGTCACAGCCCACATCCTTTACCATGTCTTTGTTTTGTTTTGTTTTGTTTTTCTTTCACAGGGCTTAATGTCACCTAATACCTGTTTGTTCGTATGCTTCATTGTTTATTTCTGATCTGACTTCCCTACTAGAATATAAGCCCCAGAAGGGCAGGCATGTGCTGTACTCTTCAGTTCCATACCAGAGTGACTGGAACAGTGCCTGGGATGTTCTGTATACTCTCTAAGTATTTATCGAGAAATTAATTGCACCAGTACCTGAGAGCAAAGGGGATACTTACTCACTAAATTCCTTTAAAAATAGTTTTGGTTCTTGAAAACCTCAATACATTTTGCATGGGATAGCAGTTCTAAGTTATTTAGGAAGCCAATATTGGTTTTATTTATGTGTTTAGTAGGTGAATCTAATAGAGAAAATTGAATTAGATTCATATTTTAATTTGTATCATTAGAACCCCAGTTTATACTTAGATATTTTCCCCAGCTACTTTAATTACTAGCACAGAATTGGGAAAGAGTTGGAATTAAACAGGATTGGGATTTTTTCAAGGTGTCTATAGTGAAGAGAAGAGGAAAAGGGCTGATATACGCCCTGGGGTGAGGCTGCACCTTCAGAAAGGGGAGGAGTGTAGGAAAGGAAAGAGTGGTAGACTCATTGGAGATTCCAGCTTTGATTAATTGCATGTGTATATCAAACCATAAATGTCTTAAAGAATGGATAACAACTCATAATACCTCTGTTAAAGCTTATTTAAAACTGAAAATACAACTTTGTTTGTTTATTTGTTTCAGACAGTCTCACTAAGCGGTTCAGGCTGACCTTAAATTCATGATTCTCCTGACTCACCATGTCAGGTAGAAGAATTACATTAATTTCTCAGTACCTAAATTTCAATAGGTGGAAAACGAAATGAGCTTTTCTTGACTAGACTCTACCAGCCTACAAGTAATGAAGTCTAGTTCATTAGTTCTGAACTTGATGCTTTGTCTGAAACTTGAAAGCAGATGAAGCAGGGAGGTGTCTTGCCGAATAATCTTTACATTTAAACAGTCTTCCCACTGGAATTGTTCCACCAGAGCCCGTCCTAAGAAAATTTCAGTGGAGTCTATTCTTAGCTGTGAATCTTCAGAGTTCGTGGAATACTCCCTGTGTAAGCCCAGCCCACTCCCTGGTGAACAGACAGCAGATAAATCTACCAGCGAACAGGGATGGCTCCAGCTCATCTCCACGAAGTTTATCACTGGGAAAGGTATATTCTCTGCCATGATTTTATAATTTTTAGCTCATATTAACTGTATAGATGAATGGTTTTTCTGTGAAATTTCCACGCATGTATATATTGGGCTTTGTTCTAATCCACTCCCTATAAAACCCTCTCTCTCTCCTCTTCATCCTCCCCCTGACACCTTGCCCTCCTCTGTTAGTTCCTCTTCAACTTTAGGTCATCATTTTTAAATTTCTTTTTAGTGTCGTCATCCAAGAGAATACAGGCAGCACTTTTCTTCCTTTTTCTGGCTTATTTCACTTAATATGATGACCTCCAGATCTATTCCTATTCCTGAAAATGTCATGACATTCTTCTTTATGGCTGAATAATTCTCCATTGTGTACATATACCAAATTCTCTTTATCCATTCATCTGTCAGCAGACATCTTGCCTTGCCCTGGAAATAGCTCCCCCCCCCTCTCTCTCCTCTCTCTCTCTCCTCTCTCTCTCTTTTAAAAGTACCAGGGCTCAAACTCAGTACCTTGTGCTTGTGAGGTAGGTGGCAGTGCCACTGAACTAAATCCCTGGCCCTGTTCTGTACTAATTTATATTCCCACCATGAGTGTATAAGGTTCCTCTTCTCCATATCCTTACCAGAACTTTTTAATTATTATTATTGTAGCCATTCTGACAGGAATAAGACAAAATCTCCATGTAGTTTTGGTTTATATTCCCCAGATGGCTAAAAACTGTGGGCTATTTTTTCATATATTTATTGTTCATGACAATTAGCTCTCATCACCATAACATAAAACCAGTTTGATCTGTTTTTTTTTCTTTTAAAATATAACAGGGTCTAAATTTTAATTCCTATTCAAAGTTCTACATCCTAGAGGACCTGGTTACAACATGCTTTACTTCTTTCTCACTCAGTTTCTAACCTTGCTCTCTTTACTGGTTCTTTCCCACCTACCTACAAATCAATCTGAACTTGAAAAGCCATTTTAACAAATAAGTCCTTGACGTCAGGACCCATTCTGATCATTACTATTTTCCCTTTTGCCTTTGGGGAAGGATGTGGTCTATTCTCTCTATTTCAATATCTGCAACTTCTTGTAAAATATTTTCCCACCACAGTGCCCCAGCGGAAGGTGTCATCTGAAAGCACAAGTTCTTTCTCAGTAGCAACAATTTCCTTTCGTCAGCCCTCTCATCCTGCGTTTCTGAGCTGCACTTGCTCCCGGGGAGCCACGCCTTCTGCATTAAAGCCAAGATTCCCTTTCCGTAGCTGCAGTTGCCCCACTGGAAGTTTCCACCACGGCTTCTTTTCCTTCTCTCATTTTGTCTGCAGATGTTTCCCAAACTCAGTCCCTTTCTCTAACCCTCTCCCTCTTTTTATTTTTCCTGCTTGGAGAACGTTTCTGAGTCTCCTCTAGGATGTCCAGATGAGCCATCCCTGGAGACTTTCACCTGACTTAAAGACTCATACTTCCATCTGCTGATGGAATACGGGAAATTTGGCATGTCAAAAATGAAAGAAATTCATTTCTCTCGTAATCCAGCTTCTCTCAAAGTCACCTCAACTTGTAGAACAAAATTTGCTTCTTCCTATAGATTATATCCTTAGAATTCTATGAATTTTCAGCCTTTTACCCAAATACCCACTCTTTTATTTGCGACAACAAAAATAATATCACTAGTGAGGCTAGGACTTACATATGCAATATCCTGAATACATTCCATCATCTCCATTTCTGCTACTCCTGCCCTAATTAGGACTTATTGTAATTAAATTGCTAATACAGTTTCCTCACTTTCTCCAATCTGTCTTTTGCACCACTCACTCCCAGTTCACGTACTGCCAAGTAAACCCCTGAGGCTGGCCATGATCTTAAGATGCCTACAGGAATGTATGTGGACTACTGTAGGACCAAAAATGGCCATGTGTTTCAGATTTATAATCTATAAGCAGAATCCACGGTATGTTTCTCTTATGGATCATGAACCACTGACTGTAAAATCAAATATTACCAGGCTTAAAGTCTTCTAGCTCCTCCATACTGGTCAGGAGAAATTTGGCTTAGGCTATAGTAGGAAGATATCCCAAAATTTTAGTGCTTTCAAGCAAATATCAGAATTTTAGAGAACGTTTTGCTGCCATGAGCTTGATAATTGCTCAGTACTTACAAATTCTGCCAATGAAGTCAGAGAAAATAGTAAAAAATGTGTCGTTTGGTTATTTCCTAATGAAATGTGTCAACACCTAGAAGATCTAAATATTTAGCAAATAAATACTTTCCAAATGATCAAGGAATGATGTTATAAAACTATGCATGGTTAGAAGATTTATTCAAACTGCAAAGCAGACCAGTGGATTTTAATGAAGCAGGGTGCAACGAGCTCATAATGTAATTTCAGACTCTTCGCTGCAAATACATCTCAATAAACTACTACTTGTCGAGTTAAAAGGAGAATATCCATAACTCTCCCCCAAAAGGTACTAAAATACTCCTCCTTTTTCTAACTGCATATCTATGTGAGGCCAGATTTTCTTGTCACTTCAACCAAAAGAGCAAACCACAACAAAATCGATATAGAAGCAGACCTAAAAATTCAACATCTTCTATTAAACCCAACATTAAAGAAATTCTAAACAATGCCCCTTTTCTCATTACATTTTGAGGAGGTTGGAAAATATTGTTATCTTTCATAAAGCACATTATTATTTTAACATATATTAGTTTACTATGTATTAGTTAATTTTTAATTAACTGCAAAATAATTGTTTTAACTTTTCTGTTTTATCACTAATTCAACAAATCTCAGTAGGCATAACATATAAATAAAACATCATGATATTCTCCATAACTCTTAATAGTGTTAAATAAATCTGTCACTAAACTATTTGAGTGGGCCAGTGATTTAGCTCAGTGGTTCAGTGGCCTGCCTCGCAAGCCCAAGGACCTGAGTTTGATCCCTGGTACCACAAAAATTTTTTAAAAATTAAAAAAAATAAAATAAAATATTTGAGAGTTATTTGCAGAAGTCCCAATTATGTTTTCTGCATTCCTTCTTGTCCTTGAACACAAAGGTTTTCTTTTGCTGTCTGAGTAAATGTTTTCTTAATCATATATTGAAAGATTATTTATTTTCTTATTTAGCTTTGTTTGTTTGTTTCATTGAGATCCAGTCATTTTATTGATCCCTATACTACTTTCAACAGATTTCAAATTCTAAGTTTTAGGTATATAACGACATCACTGAAGAACAGTGACAACTGACTATACTTCCTGTGATAATGACTCATGACTTTTTATTTGTGTTATTGGTTCCTACTCCTGGAATAAAAGTAAGTATAGTAACAATCATTTTTATCTTAGTGGATATATCTTCAATCTTTCTCCACAAGATAAAATCATGGAAATGTTTCATTGTATTAACACTATCTAACCCTAGTTTGAAAAGAGTTTTATCAGGAGATGTTAAATTTAATCAAAATCTCTTTGGAACAATGCCCTCCCCCCATGCAAAGTTATCCATGTCTTAATACACAAAACCTGTGAACATGTTGCCTCACATGTCAAAGGGTATTTTGAAGATGTGATAAAATTAAGGACACTGATATGGAAAAATTGCCCTGCGCTCAGTGTAATCACGAGTGCCCTTATAGAAAGGAAGCAGGAAAGCCAGATGCCTATAGAAGACATACTGGGAGGAAGAGGGATTGGAAGGTTAAGAGGAAGGGGTCACATGCCAAGGAATGCAGCTGATCTCTGCAAGCTCAAAAGCATAAAACAGATTCTCTCCTAGAGTTTCCAGAAGTAATGCTCTCCTGGCATCATGTTGATTTTGAGAACCTTGACTCCCAGATAATAAATTTGTGTTATCTAAAGCCATTGAGTTCGTGATAATTGGTTAGAGCAGCAATAGGTATTAATATATTATAGATCATTCATACTGGATCATATTACTTTTATTCTTCAATCTATTACATAATATTCAAAAGAATATATCAACTACTACCACTAATGAATTATTTGTTTAATTAGTTTGGGTTATAGGCTTTATTATTTAACATATTTCTATTTTAATTTTCACAAATTTATTTAATACATTTGCATCTACACATTACAATAGTGAGATTTATCTATAGTTTTGATAAAGGTGCTAAATTTGTCATGTTTTTCCTCTAGAATAATAAAGTTCTTGAGAAGCACTCTTCAATCAGCTCATGTGCTATGGGAATTTTTAATCCTTGCAACTTGGAAAACACAAAAGCTAAAATTATGTCTCAATTTTTTTAAATTGTTATAAATCTACTTAATTCTTCTCTTCTTTTGGGGGCTGATTTTGATAATATATGCCTTGTCAGTAATTTATCTATTTTGTTGAAATCTTAAAATTATTAGCAAAGAGTGGTTTGTAAAAAAATCTCTTAAATATTTAAATTCTCCTATCTACTAAGGCATCCACTTTATAAATTATAAATCTCTACATTTAGTTTTCCCTTTCTTTTGTTCTTAATTGAATATGTGAGTTTTTCTCTTGATTATTATCTTGCCTCCTTTCTAGTTGTAGTTTTAACTAAATCAAGCTTTTCCTGAGTTTCTGTTTTCTTGTTTACTTTCAAGAATTTTTGATTATTAAACTCCTGATTTTCATCTTTTTTGTTAGGTAAACAATGAACTCCAGGCTATTAACTTGCCTTCCAACCATGACTTTGGAAACATCATGGAGATACTAATTTAAAAAGTTCTTTTCAGCCCTCTAAATATTTATGATTAAATTCTATAATATTACTTCAATCCAAGAGCTATTTTGAAAAATGCTTCTTTTGTTATTAATATTCAATTAGCATAAACTTTATCTGCTTAGACTTGTGCAATTAAGTATTAATTTTATTGCAGTGTCATTACAGAATATAACTTACAGTTTCTGCTCTTGCTATTAAGATTTTCAGGGTATGTTTCTGTTGTATGATTGCTTTTTGAAAATGTGTAAGGGATTTCAAAAGTAGATACATTTATAAAATATGTTGCTTTTACACAAAAATAAATTTTATAAAGATTTTAGTAGAGATATATATATATATATATATAAGCCATCTATATTATATTTGAATAGGAATACTGAGATACATATAATTTTGTTCTACTTGTAGTCTTTCAAATTCTTTTAGGCCAAATTTATTTTTTAGGTTTTCAAGAACAGTGTGCGATATAGTACCCTATTACAATTGAATTTCTGTTAGTTTCTCCATGTATAGTGTAACAGTTTTACCTTTTTAGTTGTATGTGCCATGAATACTATAACTATATTGTAGATATTAATGTTTATTAATATAAAAGTATCACCACTATACATGCTCCTTCTGAAATTCTACTTTATATTAAAATTGTATTGCTTCTTCCATTTTTTTCATTTCTATTTTATTTTCCTTGGGAGAATAGGAATTTGATATATCTTTATCTATAATTTTATACTTAATATTCTCTTTCATGTCGTTTTTAGATGTGGTCCAAAAGAAGTACTTCTTCAATAGTAATCTACTGCCAGCCTAAATGTTGTCCTTTGTAAGTAACATAGTTTCCTTGCTAATATTCTGAAATTTTTGGTCTATATTTAGAATACAATAATTTCACTAGTATACTCTTAGTGAAGTTAATAGCATCTAGCACATGACGAGTATTTCTATCTTATTAAAAGTCAGATCTCAGTTTTGCTGATGTATCTTTCTGTGTTATATCTTTGGTTATTATTTCTGTTCATCTAGTCTTATCTTTTTATATCCAGATTGGATAATATAACTTTGAAGTTAATAAAAAAAAAGTATTTGGCTGGGCAGGAGGGTGCGAGGAGGCAGGGGAAGGGGCCTGCACTCGCTCTCGGTCTGGCTCTCACCAAACAGGTGGCGGCCGGTGCGGGAAGGCGGATTCACAACACCGGTGTATCCATTTAATACAAGAAAATGGAAACAGCAGCCAGAAGAAACCTTCCCCAACAGTGAAACCAATGGTGAATTTGGTAAACGTCTGCCAAAGATATGGAAGAGGAGCAAGCATTTAAAAGATCTAGAAACACCGATGAGATGGTTGAAATACGAATTCTGCTTCAGAGCAAGAATGCTGGAGCAGCGATTGGAAAAGGAGGCAAGAATATTGAGGTTCCCCGCATAGACTACAGTGCCAGTGTTTCAGTCCCAGACAGCAGTGGCCCCGAGCACATATCGAGTATCAGTGCTGATACTGAAAAAATTGGAGAAATTCTGAAGAAAATCATCCCTACCTCGAAAGAGTACCAACGTTATAAAGGAAGTGACTTTGACTGTTAATTCACCAAAGTCTGGCAGGAGGAATAATTGGGGTCAAAGGTGATAAAATCAAAGAATTTCGACAGAACACTCAGACAGCAATCAAGCTCTTCCAAGCATGCTGTCCTCATTCCACGGACAGAGTTGTTCTTATTGGCGGAAAGCCTGATAGGCTTATAGAGTGCATGAAGATCGTCCTTGACCTTATATCCGAGTCTCCCATCAGAGGACGTGCGCAACCTTATGATCATAATTTTTACGATGAAACTTATGTTTATGGTGGTTTTACAATGATGTTTGATGACCGCCGCGGATGGCCTGTAGGACTTCCCATGCGGGCAAGAGGTGGTTTTGACAGAATGCCTCCTGGTCGTGGTGGGCATCCCATGCCACCCTCTAGAAGAGATTATGAAGACATGAGCCCTCGTCGAGGACCCCACCCGCTTCTCCTGGTCGAGGAGGCGGGGAGGGGGGTAGCAGAGCTCGGAATCTTCCTCTACCACCATCACCACCACCACCTAGAGGAGGAGATCTAATGGCCTGTGACAGAGAGGAAGACCTGGAGGTCGCTATGACGGCATGGCTGGTTTCAGTGCTGGTCAAGCTTGGGATTCTGCCATAGATACATGGAGCCCATCAGAATGGCAGATGGCGTATGAACCACACAGTGGCTCTGGACATGATTATTCCTATGCAGGGGTTTGTGGCTCCTATGGTAATCTTGGTGGACCTATTATTACTACACAAATAACTATTCCCAAAGATTTGGCTGGATCTATTATTGGCAAAGGTGGTCAGCGGATTAAACAAATCCCTCATGAATCAGGAGCTTCTATCAAAATTGGTGAGCCTGTAGCAGGATCCGAAGATCGGATCATTACCATTACAGGAACACAGGACCAGATACAGGATGCACAGTATTTGCTGCAGAACAGTGTGAAGCAGTATTCTGGAAAGTTTTTCTAAGATGAGTGAAGAACTGAAGGAGTCCTGCATCTTTTTTTTTTTTTTTTTCTGCTTCTGTTTTAAAAGCTAACATTCCTCTGCTTCATAGGTATTCTGCATTTGAGGTATAGTGAAATCTTTGCTGTTCACCAGATGTAATGTTCTAGTCCCTTACAAATAGGGTTGTGGGGAGGGCATGCAAAGACTAATGTTGAAATTTTAAAAAATAGCAGAGTGAGTGGATTTTATTTTTGTTCATCGTTGGTGGTTTAAAAAAATTCCCCCCGCGTAATTATTGTGAACACCTTGCTTTGTGTGGTCACTGTAAACATTTGGGGGCGGGGCAAGGAGGAGAGTAACAGTCATCCACGTGGCCCTGGCATCTGTTCAGAGCAGTGTGCAGAATGGAATGCTCTTTTGTAAGAAACGTTTTATGATTTTTAAAATAAATTTAGTGAATTTAACAAAAAATATTTCATTACTTTCAACTAGTTAGACATTTCTTAAAATACTGTTCTATCGTCTTTTTTCTTCTGTTTTGTTGCATTTTTCTTTCTGCAAACCTACTGCGACCTGCTTCTTTTGAAGTCATTAATACAATGTTCTGTCTTGATAGCTACATAATACTCTATCACAATTGTGTTTTATGTTCACAATTGCCTGTTAGAGTCTAATAAATGAATCTTTAGAAATCTTCTTGGAAACAGAAATCAAGAATGTTATCATTTTCCCCATGTTTCTGATCATAGTTGTACTAGGGAGAGTGTGTCCTCCACCCTCTAAAGGCATTGCGTGTTTCTGACCTCAAGTCACTGCCCCATTGCATCTCTAAACTCAGATAGTAATCAGGTCAGTACAAACCCCTGAAGGAGGAAGCTCCAGTGTTGTGGTCCCACCACCGTGTGTCCGCCTTCCCACAACCTGACTCCTTTCTCACAAATCTGAAAAATGAAAAAGAATATTCCAAGCAGGACATGAGAACAGTAGTAACACAAGGCCAAGATCATACCATGCTCAATAGGGCAGAGATCATACTTCCGCAAGATGTGAGTCCAAGTACCTTTTTTTTCTCCTACCTGGTGTTTTTAAAAAATGATGGAAAATGTACTTTTAAAACTTACTACAGTGCAACATCACTGAAAAATGAGGAGTGTCATTGGTAGACAGTCATTGATAGATTGAAATTTCTCAAGAATTATTGAAAGGTAGAGCACATAGGCAAGGAAGAAAGTAATCCTGGGAGTCCTCTGAGCTGAGGAAAAGTACCAGGGAAATCATTTTGTTGATTGTGTGTGACACTGAACAGTAGGAGGCAGGAAGAGGAAGACTTTATTCGGATGCTACCAGTGATCTAACGAATACAGCAGCAAAGTCTAAACAGACAGAACTTTGGCATAGATAGTTAGCAAAGCCCAAGTAGAATGGGTATCTACTATTTCTAGAAAAGGTGCCTACACTTTTTACCCAACCACGCTGGATAGGCTTCTCCCCTGGAACAACTAGAGACATTCCATAGCTTGGGAGAGAGACACTCAAGCACAAAGATGAGCCGAAAGTAGGTCATCACCAAATCCTTACATAAGCCATCACTGGGACAAAGACAACTAAATAAATAATCAGCAGCTAAGTAAGGGTATCCAGAGCAGATAAATTATAAATTTTAAATATATATATTTGGTATATTTAGAAACCCTCAAAAGAACACCACACACACACACACACACACACACACACACACACACACACACACACGTAGAACAGCTAACTCTTAGAAATTTTAAACATGATTAACAAAATTGTTTTAAATTGTTATTTTAAAGCTAATGTAATGGAAACATAACTAAAGAATGAATTCAAAATCTGGAAGAGCCACCTAAAGTATACTTCCAAAATGTGCTACAAATTGACAAAGCAGCAGTAACATTGAACAAAATGTCTAAAACATACAGGGAACAGCAATATAAATGTCAATATCACACTGTATTTACAGAAAGAGAAACACAAAGAAGGAGAAGAAATAATTAGGAAAACTACAGAAAACAAAATTCTCCATGTTAAAAAAACCATGTTCTTGGCCTACCTAGTAAGGATCCGTGGGATTAAATGGAAAAGTATATACTTCAAATAAATCATTGTAGAGTATCAGAACCCCTCCAAAAAAGGGGAAAATTCTCAAGTTTCCATAAAGAAATAAACAGCTGATCTACCAAGGAATGAGAGTCATTGTATTTATGTCAGATTTCTTACAACAGCAACTTATGCTGGGATACAGTAGAGCAATGCTTTCATACACGAACAACATTTCTTTAAAGCCCAAGTTCTTGACCTAAAAGAATTGGAATCAGTTACAAGCGAAAAATACTGACAGGTTCACCAAAGTAGCCTCAGTTCACCACTATCTAAAAATAACTACTTGCAAATGTTTTGTTTTACACCAAGGAAAAGCACAGTGAAATGAATTATACAGATAACCAAAATTTCTTCAAGAGATGGTAGAAAATCTGAATAGAATAATTACTAGGAGAGAAAGTTTTAAAGTCATTGTCTAGAAAGGTACTATCGTCATGCAATTTTGTAGGATAATCTGAGAAAATGCTTCCCGGAACAGATAATCCCCAAGAGCATAGAAGATGTGGAAATGTGAGAGCCTAATATATCCTTCAAGGTCCATTATTCCTGCTACCAAAAATTGGGCAATGAAATGACAAAAAATAAAATTATGATCTAATTTCATTTACTGTAGAAATTTAAGAATTATTAACAAATGAGTCTCACGGTCTAGCCACAAAATAAAATGTTATCAAATGAAATTTATCATAGATATGAAAGGCTGAAGTAACATAAGGAAATTTGCTGCAGCAATTCAGTATGAGGGGAAGACTAAAGAAAGAAATGTATGAAACAGATGGAAAAATATTTAATAAAATTTGTCCCCCCATTATTGACTTAAAGTTGTGATTAAATGCATTTAACACCCTGGAATCCTCCATGAAGATGCAAAATTCATTTTTATTGACACATTGCCTATCACGACCCTCACTCCGAGGGAAGAGCCATGAGTGGTATTCTAGAGCTTCAGTATTCCTTCACCCGTAGATTTTTCAATGCCTCATTGAGGAGAGTGTTCTCAGGACCCTCTTGAGAAACATAATTAAAGTGTAAATGAGCAGGTTATGCATAATCCCATTGCAACATTTCTATCTAGCCAATTAGTTTTATTCCTCCTGCTATAAAATATCAAATGTTTCTCATATCTCATATCTCATCATCATTTAATGCAGACCAAAGAACCAATTTTAGTCAATCATTGGAGCTCACTAGTAGAGCCATTCTCTGCTATGCTGAATATTTGTAATCCCAAGTGTTTTGTTTTGCACTTAACTCTCACCAGCCAGTGACTGGGAGGTAAGCTCTCCTGAGAAACCAGAACATCTCCTTACTGGTAAACATATGTAGCTTCTGCAACATAAAGAACAGTATCCTGTGCATGCTAGTGTTCATAATCTTTATATTTACTTCATAAAAATAAAGGTTTGATTTATATCCTAATGCTATAATTAAATATTCCAAAGAGTTTTAAGAAATGAAGATTTTTAATTAATTTTTAAATTTAACTTACTTTTTACCTAAAGGACAAATGAGAAGGCATCTGTCTTTCCCATTTAATGAGAAAACCCTCTCTCTGCCCTTCCAACCTTCCTATTTTCAACCAAGATAAGTTCTTTGTCAGTGTACTGGCTGCTCTGTAAGATCCATACCATATAAAGTGGAATCCTAGACACTGGAAAAGTTAATACCTGGTAGCTTACTCCACACAACTGTGAATTACTGGTTCCTTACTACACACAACTGTGAACCACTTTGCTGACATTGCACAAAATCCACTCTCTGTGACCAGAAATAATGAACCAGACTTCTCTTCCCTTCTTTAGGACCCTCTTGAGGAAGGTAATGCACTTGAGGCTTTGTGGTAGCAATTAATGATCATACTAGTACTCCAGTGGCCTGAAGTCCTTAATGAACATCCCTGAACACCTCAGGTAATGCTAAGAAGAGACACAGACACTACGGGGAACACAGAAGCCCCTAATTACTTAGTTTTTTTAAATCTTCTTAAAAGTTGTTTAGTCCTTCCTCACACAATTTGGTATAGACTTCTTATTCCGGGACCCTTCTTAGTGTTAACGATATCACACATCTAGGCACAAGTTCAGAGGGTGTGGAAAAATAGATATTTTCGAAGTATCACTACACTCAAGGATTGCTTGAGTTCCAAGTGAGATGAGTATTTAATGGAGCCAACTTCTACGTCAATAGCCACCCACTCCGCTCTGGTATATCAAATGCTAATAGAAAATTCAAATAAGTATTTGAATGTGCTTGTGCTGGACAGATAAAAAAAAATCACTGGTATTTAGAGTCATTTTACAAACTGCCTCTATCTTCAGAAAATTGGGCTTGCACACTTTCCTTCCTATAATTCTGTGTTTTGTTTTGGTTTTTTTCTCCTTAGTTTTGAAGGCACGGGGCAAATTCTGATTCATACCATTAATGTCTCTTTGTTCTCTGTTCTATTGCTTTCACAAAATGCTCCAGGCAATCCACTAGAATGACTAATTTACTGGGGAAGTTATCAGAGTCCATTCAGTTGCAACTATAAAATAATTCAAGTAAGACAAGGGTGCCTACTAGCACTCCGTGTGAAGGTTTGCCCTAAAACTATTGATTCACCTCAAGTATTGATTCATGTCTCATCCAGAATTATACCACTAGTGATCAATTTGTCTCTCTTCATATAAATTAAGACATGAAAATAAGAGAACATTTTAAAAAGGTAAACCAAAGTCAAAAACTGTTCACACAACCCAACTGAATATTACATTACAAAATTTGAATATTTTGAATACTATATATATTAGACGTAGGAGCAGATCTGCTTTACTTGCTTTACTTAGTTTCAAGAGGGGCTATTCATTGTACACCTCTAGCAGGTATAAAATATTCAAAAATCCATGCATATATGCTGGGTTTGCCATGTTTAATCTTTTAACAAAGTTGTTACTCATCAAAAGCATAGTAATACACACCAATCAACTTATGCTTAGAATATAATTATAATAAAATTATACAAATTGTTGTATTTGCCATTAGTAACTCAGGGCTCAGTTACACAGATCATGCTCTTCCAATAAATTCTCTTCGACTATATTTTACAGCTTACCCACTACCAATTGAGACTCTCTTCTGGTATTGACCTTCCAAACATTTTGTAACTGACTTTATCCGTACTAACACAGAGAAAGTTAAATAGTCAAAACACCAAATTAGCATTTGAGATTAGTGTTTTCCTACAGTATTAAAGATAAAGAACTGAAATTCGTTTACTATAATGGTTGTAATTGTCAAAACATCCAAAGTTTTAGCCTCGCTCTTCTAAAAAAAACAAAACAAAAAAAAAACTGCTACTCAAAAGCCAAATGAAGTAAACAGATAATAAAATAATACAACAATCTAAGAAGCTAGCTATCATAAAATAAAGTGACTAGAAATGTAAAATGCAATACTTTCAAGTTTCAAAACTTACAATGTTGTTTATGGTGCCCCTGCTTTTAGTATAATAGATCTCATGCAATAGTATTGACATGCATTAAACAAGTTATCAGAAGGAATCACAAATGTCAGCCTGAACATCAGAACAGTATAATTCCATAAAAATCCCTGAGATCCCGAGCTCTGGCCCTAAGTGCAGCCTTAATTTTTACCTATTCAGGGCTCTTTTGTTGCTTGTAAAGACATTGAGCTATTTTAAACTCTCTAAACATGGCAGGCCTTCTCCCATCTCCTTATTTTTGAGAATATTTCTTTTTTCTTTTTTCTGAAGAATTCACGTTTGACCAAGTTTTAACCCAAATATAACTTCCTCCGGGAATCCTCCACTCACTGTCCCCAAATACCTAGATTGTCTTTCCTTATGTTCCCACCATGTGTTATGCAAGGTACATTATTAGAAATGCTATCTGATTCATTTTACCACAAATGTGAATATATTTGTTTTGAAAGCAAAGTGTATTAGATTTATTTCATATTTCTAACATGTGGTACAATGCCAGACATTTTAGGTAATCAATAAATTTTTAAATCAATTAAACCATTAAATTAAAATACCTGTTAAGAATTCCCTAAATAAGGGGTTTTTGAAGTGAAAAATAGAAAAGTATATGTGAACAGGACTTTTACGGCTACTTCTAAGTGGGGATTTTAAAATGGCAACCCTAAAAACAATATCAAATTCAGCAGAAGGAGATAACATCAGACAAAAGGAAAGAGAAGTCAATACTGAGCTCCAGTGATCTACTTTTTAGAATTTTAAAAGAGTCAACTACAAATGACGTAAGAAGGAAGACAAGAGAAGTGGTGGAAACTTGATCCACAATTCTTTGGGAAGGAAGGAAAGGCCAACTAGGGAAATGCTGCTAAGGAGTTCAGGAGACTTCAGGCATCAAAGTGGCTCCTGGACTGGACGTTCCATTGGCTTTCATGGGCCTTGACAAAAGCAAGGGGTTTTAGTAGTGGGGAAAAAACTATCAGAGTGGGTTAAAGAATGACTGGGGAGTAAGGAAATGGACACAGCACACACACAATTAAATACGGTAAATGTTTTTTTGAGAAAGAAAAGAGAAATGGGAATGATCTATCAGAATATATATATATATATATATAATAAAAATTATAATATAGAAATATGTATATGTATATATATTGCCAAAAATAATTGCTTTCAGCACGGATGATATAATCCACTAGTGCAGAGATTGATATCACAGGAGAGAAGGGGCAACAGAAAGAGAAAAGACTAAGTATTTGTGAGGAGACGCTATCCAGACCACAAGCAGAAAGCTTGGCCATTCATCAGTGGATGTTTGCAGTATACATTAAAGAGGAAAAAAGAGAGCTATAGATGTGAAATCAAGTAGGTTCCTCAATACAGCAGCACAATTTATCCCAATGCTCATAAACACCTAATTAATACCACGGTCTCAGTTCACGCAGAATGAATACAGTCTAATTCTGTGCTCATCAAGGATAAGCTATGTTTTACAGGGACAAAAGACAATTGCAAAATCTCAATGGTTCACAGGAAATGTGTGACTCCCATTCACACAGTTCTGTATATCACAAGCCAGCTATATCTTAGCTCCACTTTCCTCTTTATCTGGAACTTTGCTGATTATTATGCAAAAGGGAAAATGAATAAGCAAACTATGTCATGATTCTTAAAGCTTCTGCCAGGAAGAAATGCATCTAACTTCTCCATGTCAGAACGCCCTCCATGAATTAAGTAGGGCAAGAAGGTGAATCTTCCTGTAGGAGGAGGACACTGCAGAGAAAGGGCACGGAAAGCAAGGGAGGCCATGGGTTGAGAATGATATAATCTATGACAAGTCGTATAAATAGTTCATTCATGTCTTTCAGCTAGAAAGTCTAAGGCAAAGTTAATATCCCCAGTTGTGATTTCTTTTTTATTCTTTAACTACCTACTCTCCACATTCATATTTGCTAGACTGAAATGACTAAAACATGACTCACACATTCTAGAGCCTTCTTGGGCTGTGATCATCATCTAAACTGTCACTCCAACTGTGATCCTAGCCTTCCCTTGCGGATAAATTGAAGGACTCTGCCTTTGACTCACTCAGTGAGTACTGACTAAACACGAGGGGTAGCTCAGCAAAATCCACCTTGCCAGAGGGGAAACTGTTACACTTTTTATATGATAAATGGGTGAAAAATGTTCTTTATGGTAACAGTTTTGTGTTTAAAGACCTATTTTTGCAAAAACTATAGGAAAATATTAAATGTGAAATCTGAGTAGTGGCTCCTAAATTAAATTACAGATTCGCTATATTTTATGACACTTAAACAGGTTTTCTCTTTCTTGGAGAAGGAAGAAATGCCTCTGAGAAGTCCTACGATTTAAAATTGCGCTGTAATTGTGCAGATTTTTTATTCAGAACTACATAACCAGTACAAAAATGTAATGATTTTACTAATTAATTGCACGATTGTGTAGGATAGGTACATTGGGAAGCTCTAAGATTGAGCTTTGTTCTTTTAAGATTCAGAATGCACAAAGATAATTTTACACTGTAGAATTCAATGACAGATAAGAAAAAGAAAGCAAGGTTGAACAAGCTCATCTAAAAATGAAGAAATACAAGGCTTCCCTAACCCTTCCATGGATTAAAACATCCTCATTGGTAATTGACTAGCATAGCAATAAGATGGTAGAAAATTTCCTACCAAATAGAGTTTACCATTTAAAAAGTTCTTTCTGATATTTTCCCATATTTAAAATGATTCCTGTCCAGGGCATATTGCTACTTTGTATTCCTCTTGATATTTTCATTTGAAAGAGAGCCGCTGTGCAAAATAATGTCCTTGTCTGTCCCTTCCTCATACAAACCTCCAATCAAATTTAATAAAGCTAGTTTGATACAATGCCAGCCTACACTTGGTTTACCCTTGGTCGACTTTAATAGGGTCAAAAATATTTTTGCATTGGCAGTGTACGCATTAATCATTTTTCCAGAGGATTTAGAAAATTGGAAGAGACAAGGCCAAGCAAAATTTTAAATTAATTGGGCCCACCCCAGCCTTCCAGGGTCACCTTGTGTCAGTCGTCCCACATTTTCCAGGTCACAGAGTTCTTGTGTTTCCTACAGCTGCCACGAGGAGAGATCCATGCTGTGGGCACACAAAGATGAAAGAATTTCTCTCAGAAAGTGAGAATTTTCCTACAGCAACCACAACAATTGCAGTTTCCAGATTGTCGCCAGACACCATCCACTTAAATAATGCATGCTCGGCTGACGCCTCCTCTTGTGCATTTTCTAATCGAGTAGTCAAGAAAATTTGCAAACACTCTGTCATTTACCATAAATCCGCTGCCTACTTATAACCACAGAGTAATTAATTTTAGTGCTGCTCAGAATTATTAATTTCAGCCAGGGAAATCTGTTTTCACAATTGCCATATCCCCCCCCCTTCCGTTTTTTTTTCTCTTCTTTTGCTTCCACCAAATTCCAATATTCACCGAAGAGGTTGAAGCAGTTCTGTTCCGGGAGAGGCTCACTCGGAGTGGTATCGTGAGACCCTACCGGACAGCAGTAGTAGAACCCATATTTCTGCTTCTAATCCACCACCATGTGTCCAGCTGACTGACCAGATGAAGTCGGCAGCACGAAATAAAGACTTCAACGAGAGAAGTAGTAAAGCAGTCAGTCCTTCGCGTCTTGCTGGGTGTTAGGCAACCAACCTAATGATTCGGTTCTTCTAATTGAAGGTGATAATGATCATCCCCTCCACGCAGACGATATTTCCAGCCTGTTGGGAAAATTAGCAAATATTACTTCCCACTTGTTTCAGTGATCTTAACATTGGCAGAAAAAAATATTCAGGATAAAAATAACATAGTGAAATACACAATTTGAATATACTGGTATGAAAATCTCAGCAATCACATGTGTATCTAACATACACAGAATGAAAATTGAGCATTAAATATGGTGCATTTTATCTTGGTAGAGCTAAATCTGGCACTCTCTTACTTGATATGAGCTTGCTACTAAAGCAGCTGCATGATGTTACGAGAATGTCCAGATTATAAATATGTAATGGGCATGAGAAAATTGGTACAGCTTTGCTTGACTAATGGCCAGATTTCTCCCTATCAGTAGCAGGACTGCCTAGCAGCACAAGTATTGGTACTTTAATTGCCTTGGAAGATTTCGTTTCTGCTTTCCACGGCATGGGTGATCAAGGAAAAAAATGAAGGAAAAGTAAACTAATATGGAGAGCTGTAAACATGACTCTCTGGGAAATCAGACATGGTTAAGTAAATTCCAGGATGTTTGTGGTTATCTGGGTCTAAACACTCCTGGTACTTCTGACTACTTTTGTTTTTAACTATTTTTTTCCTGGTGTTTCTTAGGCCAAGCATATTCTTATGAAGACTTCAAACCTTCTAATTGTGAAAAGTCTGATTGACACACAGCAAGAAAGAGAAGTGTCCATGTTCCTGAAATCTAGTAAGAATTAAGTGGTTTAACAGCAGAGTAGTCAAAACATGGGCTATTTCCTTCTTTGTACTGTATCTTTTCTTAATACAGAAAGGACATCTGAGATGATGTAACTACAGGTAAATTACAATTTGAAAGTTCCTATTTAGAGATGAAGGTGCAGACAGAAAAAGATCATAAAAGGAAAAATATATCTGAAGGGAGATTTTTTTAATATTTATTTTCAGCTTTAATTGAGTTTATTGGTACATTTTAGGGATACAGTACAGTTACATTCATTGTTGGGATCTTGTACCTTTACATGACAGGTCTTGATTCTCATTTTTTCCCCTTACCCCTACCCTCCCTTCACCCCCTTCTCCCCTCCTCATCTATAAACACTTTATTTTCATCTTTTCATTATCTCACATTTTTCTCTTTTCCCTTTTTACCCTTCCCCTATCCATCCCACCTTCCCTACACCTTTAGCTCCTTTCTTCCCATTTCTAAATGTCAGTAATCTTATTAGGATCTTATGTATTATTGCAGATTATTCACACCAGGGAAACTATTTGGTATTTATACATGTGTGCCTTATTTATTTCACTTAGGAGTATATCTTCAATATGTATCCATTTTCCTATGAATGAATCTATTTTCTCGTTCTTTATGGCTGAGTAATATTCCATTTTATAGAAGAACCACATCTTCTTTATCCAGTTTCCAACGGATGGGCAAATGGGCTGTTTCCAAGATTTAGCTATTACAAACTGTGCCGCTATAAACATGGGTGTGCATACTTCTCTGTGATATGATTCTTTTAGTGCTCTTGGAAAGATACCCAGCAGAGGGATGGCTGGGTCAAATGGAACCTTCAGTCCAAGCTCTTTGAGGTATCTTCATATTGATTTCCATAGTGGTTACACCAGTCTGCACTCCCACCAACAATGGAGAAGGATTGCTTTCTCCCTACAACCCCGCCAACATTGTTATTGTGTGATTTCTTGATAGCAGCCATTCTTTGTGGGGTGAGGTGGAATCTCAGTGTTATTTTCATCTGCATCTCTCGAATGATCAGTGGTGTGGAACATTTTCTCATATATTTACTTGCTGCTTTTACTTCTTTGTCTGAGAAATGTCTGTTCATTTCAGATGCCCATTTTTGAATTGGGTCTTTATATTTGGGGGGGCTGATTGTTTTGAGTTCTTTATATATCCTTGATAAAAGTCCTTTGTCTGAGGAACAGCTGGTAAAAATTTTTTCCCATATTGTAGATTGTCTCTTAGTTCTGCCGATGGTTTCTTTTGAAGTACAGAAGCTTTTTAGTAAGATGAGATCCCAGTTGTTGATTCTATCTGCTAGTTCCTGTTGAAGAGAGATTTTTAAAGTGAGAGAATTTTCTGGAGTTTCAGAACTACCTGGGGAATCTCAAAGCGTTTGACACACACTCTTGTGGAAGGTAAGAAGTAAGATTCACCTAAAACCTTAGCACTCTGTGTGTGGTCCAGGCTGGGGGACACCTGCACCCCTAGGAGTACATTCGAAATGCAGATGCTCAGGCCCCACCCAGACCCCTGAGTCTGCATCTCCATGGCAAGAGGCAGGCTACTCCTGTGCACAATACGCCTTGAGAAGCACTGAGGCAGGTGGAAAAAAAACTTCGCAGTCATTGTGCAGACTACAACTTTGCAAATAATTCATTGCCTGTTAGGTCACCTCCTTCCCTCCCTCTCCCCCAGGTTTTCTACACACAAAAATAGCATTCTTCTGAGTGCAGATATAGTGAACACCTCTTCAGGAAATTTACACTTATTCCTGGTCGAGATGGGCCTACTTGAAAGAAGAGACCATTGCTATTATACTAACTAAAGACTCAGGTTTTATATTCCAGGGATCCACTCAGGTCTTCTCATCTAACCTCTTATTTCAGTGGTAAACTTGGCAAACACGCCTGTGCGACTATAAGCTTTTCTCTTCATGGTTGCAGGATAAAGCCTAGATATTACTCCCAAAATGACAAGACAAAATCCATCTTTTTGTTTTGTTTTGTTTTTTTAATTTTTAAATTGCCCAGGCCATGATGCAGGCTAATTTTTTTCAAAAGGGAAAAAAATTGTAATCACTATTATAAATAATTCAAACATTGTGTAACTAATTCAGAAAGAGAACAGAGTTTAACTCCATTAATTAGTCATTACAAACTACTGACTTCTACAATAATATCAGTGATGTTTCTGGCATAAAATATTAGGGAGTTATGTCCAGGATAGAGTTAGGATATCACACCTTTCAAAACACATTATTTTTTTTTCTTTTTGCTGGAAAAAATTTTTTTCACTCAATTGAGGCACTATCAGATGTTGTGTTATTTAGTATTACTTTTGTGGATTAATCACAAACATTTAAACTTTCATTCATGATATTTTGTTAAAAGCAGCACTGTGCTGATCCTCACAGTATTTTGACAGCAAACTGAATTCTTGTTCACAACTATAGGATTTGTTTAGCTCCAGGCATCTGTGTTTGGATTACAAGAATGCTGATTGGTTTGCTGCCAGGGGCACCCAAAGGTCAAGCTGTCCTTTTTAAATCTCTCTCTCTCTCTCTCTCTCTCTCTCTCTCTCTCTCTCCTCCTTAATCAGAGCTAAAAGACACTGGGAAAGGCAATGACTTGAAATCATTTACATTTTTTCAAGGATATTTTTAAAGCAGAATTGAGTGTTGGAGTGAGGTCAGGGCGACAAGAGCACAGATCACACCAGCACGCCTCTGACAGGTGACCTGAAACCTTTCAAACTGACATCTGTCACAGAGACAGACACAAGTTTTTTAGCCTGAGAGCTTGTTTTCCTGACATTTCATTTTTCATCAGATTTTGAGAGAAGGGAAAAAAGATGAACTTGAAAAAGTCTTGCCAGGGGCAGAAAATAAGATCAGGCTTTCTGCAGCGGCCTTTCTCACCTTTAAAGGTTAGAGGTCTAGCAAACGTGAACAAAAAAAGAATCTCAGTTTGATGTTATTGGATAAAAGGACATGTTGTTACTTTAAATACGTTTCTGAGACTCGCATAACTATTAAGCAGCATTACAGGAGAAATGGAATCAGAGTGAGATTATATATCCATTTTAAATCCCAATTTTAGAGTTTAGTCATGGAGCAAATCAAATCCAACCTCACCTATTCATCTGGCACAAAAGATGAAATCCATAGGTGCATGAATTTTCTCCTGAATAAGATAATTTCCTGCTCCTGTAATATGGAAATGGCCAGTAAAATTGAGACAAGGTATGGAAATTCTTACTTTGTACCAGAAAGATTTTTTGCATTAAAATAGTTATATGGTTCATCTTGACTAAAAGCACTAGGGAAAACATATGCCTTTGAATAATCAAAAGAGAAAAGAGCTAGGAGTCAAAAAAACATCTAGGTTATAGTTTGGCTCTACTAAAATTGCAAATTTGGACAAGAGATGTTTCTATTTCAGTTTTATCATCTGTAAAATGGGGGAAATGATGTCTGTCTCACGTATCCTAGTGATAATGTAATAATAAGATAATGTAATTGCATGCTGCCAAATATAAAACTGTATCTATGAAAGGAAAAATTATTAGTCTCACTTTCCCCAAGTGCTCAACACAGTACCCAACATTACCCAATCAATGGTTTTTGATTTGAAGTAAAGCTGAAACTGGTATTTTTACCAACATTTTTGTTTACCAAGTCTAAGAAATTGCTCTATGAGGAACAGTATGGCTGAAGACAGACACATGTGTTCCTCAGGATTATTTCCAAATACAGATTAGTTTCACAAGAACCTAAGAACAATTCTGACCATATGATTGTCAAGGTTATGGAACCAGGCAAATTAAATCTGTCTGAGACAGATATATCCATGTCTTCCAAAATAATGGTCTACATGTTGCTAGTTAGGCAGTGTTCTCTTGAGAGTCAAGAATGTTTCCAGCCATAATGCTCATTTCAGTATCAAATCTGAGAAGGCACAGGTAATAGGAGCCAGACACCCTGGATCTGGCCCTGTCACTGTGAAAATCAAGCTCATCTTGACAAGTACACCAGGAAAGCAGTATGAAAATGCTATTTAAACATTCTACTGACAACCTTCTCCACAAAAAATAGAACACTGGATAATATATCTGTTACATGTACTATACTTGCCATGTGGTGCTTACTAAACCATTCAACAGGTTAAGAGGAGAAGGCATAGCCAGATCAAAGGAGCACAGCCTATATGTTTGGGTAGGGTATCATCTATTTCTTTAACCCAATTAGAAGGCACAGCTTAATACACCCTTGATAGTATTATATTTTAATACTTTTTTCTATTCTGATGTTTATCCCATATTATACTATTACATCCAAGGAAATAAAACTAATGTGAAAGTATTTCATGTTAGAAAAATTCTATGGTACATTGTTTGGAATATGAGGCAATGGAGTCATACTATCTTGTCAAGTTCTTATTTCTGATAATTAGGATTCTGCTCTTTGTTTAGTAGAGTCATAGTCTCTATGCTCTATGTTTCAATTCTTAGTTTGAAAAGAGACTCCACAAAAATAAGGAAAACAACTTGGATCCGTCCTTAAATCTATTTTCTAACCTCCTCTGGGTTCCCTTAAGAAACCCTTGCCTGTTGCTATTTTAGAGAAGTTGTCTGGTTTTTATAGTACACAGTCGTGCTGTCTTATTTTCCTGACGAACCTGAGAAAAACTTTTTTACATAAATTTGTTTATTTTAGTTTATTTAATGAGATATATTCTGCTTACTTTGGATACTCGATCATTGTTTTGATGAGCCACAGGGTTATTTTATAGATCAAAGAAAAAGACTGCATGAAAATTATGATCTACACTACATGTAACTTTAAATAATAGAATCATCTAAGAGTAGGCGGATAAAAATCTTTGCAGTTCTTTAGAGATTTCTTTGCCTTACTTAACAATATAATTTACTTTTCTTAGACTGATTAATAGTTTCCTAGATCATAATCTGCTTGTCTTTCATATGCTTTTCTTAAATTCTTAATGTGGTTTCTAACACTAGGTAGCAAAGGATCAAATATATTTTTATTTTTTCAAAACCTGTGTGCAATCCAAGATGTGTAACCTATATATTTCAGTTTATCTAAAATGTATTTATTCAAAATTACACAGAATTTAGGGGCTATAGGTTATAAGTGCTACTTGATAGCCAAAAGCAGGTAAGATTCATTTATGAGACTTTTAGAGCCATTCTTCTTCAAAACAAAAAGTTCCATTGTTCTAAGGTCACATGAACAAAAGCACTAGAGTTCAGTTGCAGTTCAGAAGCACAAACCCAGAAGAGATGAGTGGGTTTCCAATTTGGAACAATATTTCATATTTACTTTCTGAATTGAAGAAAAGAGACAAAGGAAACAAAGACACAGTTCAGACTCTATGAACAGACCTTTCATATACCCATCAGCTTTGTAATGGTAGAAAGAGCTTGTGGCTTTCACTTCCTTCTTAGTTCTTCACAACCCACTAACTTTTTTGATTGTTTTTGTTTTTTAGTTTTGTTTTGTTTGCTTTTTGAGACGGGGTCTCTTCATGCACTTCAGGCTGGTCTTGAACTCACAGTGTAGCCCAGGCTGGCCTCGAACACCTAGTGATCTTTCTGCCTCAGCCACCAAATACTGAGATTATAGGCATGCTCCACCCTGTTTATCTCCCACCCACTTTTTTTTATATTTAACAATTTTTTATTCATTAAGTGTATTGGTACATTTGTTTTTTCTTTTTAATTGAGTTTATTGGTACATTTTAGGGATACAATACAGTTACATTCATTGTTAGGATCTTGTACCTCTACATGACAGGTCTTGGTTCTCATTTTTTCCCCTTGTCCCTGCCCTCCCTTCACCCCCTCCTCCCCTCCCCATCTACAAAAACTTTATTTCCATCTTTTCATTTTCTCACATTTTTTCTTTTCCCTTATTACCCTTCCCCTACCATCCCACCTTCCCTACACCTGTAGCCCTTTTCTTCCCATTTCACAATGTCAGTTATCTCATTAGGATCTTATGTACTATTACAGTTTATTCACACCAGGGAAACTATTCGGTATTTACACATGTGTGACTTATTTATTTCACTTAGGAGTATATCCTCAATATGTATCCATTTTCCTATGAATGAATCTATTTTCTCTTTCTTTCTAGCTGAGTAATATTACATTTTATAGAAAAACCACATCTTCTTTATCCAGTTTCCAACTCATGGGCAAATGGTCTGTTTCCAAGTTTTAGCTATTACAAACTGTGCCGCTATAAACATGGGTGCGCATACATCACTGTGATATGATTCTTTTAGTTCTTTTGGAAAGATACCCAGCAGAGGGATGACTGGGTCAAATGGAACCTCTGGTCCCAGCTCTTTGAGGTATCTCCATATTGATTTCCATAGTGGTTGCACAAGCCTGCACTCCCACCAACAATGGAGAAGGGTTCCTTTCTCCCCACAACTCCGCCAACAGATGTACTCAGCTACCTCATTTTTGACAAAGTAGCTGACCATCCTCAGTGAAGGAAAGATAGCCTCTTCAATAAATGGTGTTAGAAAAACTGGATCTCAACCTACCAAAGATTAAAATTGGACCCTTATCTTTCACCATGCACTAAATTAAAGTCCAAGTGGATTAAAGATCTAAATATTAAAACAGAAACACTAAACTTACTGGAAGATAAGTTAGGCAGAACTCTGGGAGACACTAGCATAGGAAAAGATTTTATGAACAAATCCTCAGCATGGGAACTAGCAAAAAGAATCAACAACTGGGATCTCATCTTATTAAAAAGCTTCTGCACTGCAAAAGAAACCATCAGCAGAACTAAGAGACAACCTACAATGTGGGAAATAACATTTATGAGCTGCTCCTCAGACAAAGGACTATTATCTAGAATATATGAAGAATTCAAACAATCAGCCCCCCCAAATATAAAGATCTAATTCAAAAATGGGCATCTGAAATGATCAGACACTTCTCAGACAAAGAAATAAAAGCAGCAAGTAAATATATGAAAATATGTTCCACATCACTGATCATTTGAGAGATGCAGATGAAAACAACACTGAGATTCCACCTCACCCCGCAAAGAGTGGCTGCTATCAAGAAATCAAACAATCCCACTCACTTTTTGAGTTAAGAAAGGAACCTCTTTTGTCTTGAGCAGGGTGTATATCCAATCAGCAAAACAGACTGCCACATAAGCATTAGAATCTGGCTCCTCTGCCAATTCTGCCAGTTGACCTTGACCACATGGAGGCCATCACAGAAACCAGTTACTGACTAACTCTTAGCTGTGCTTTCTCACTGAAGGCCTAGTTAGGCTGAACCTGTCCTCAGCCTCAGCCTCATGCCTTTCATTTGGCCCATTTTTGTACTCTCTGCCAAAATCTGGTTCTCGTGTTTTTTTCTTTTCTGCTTACATCAGCAATATACACATACTCACTGTGACTTAGAAAATGCCACCTAAGAACAGAAAAAGACTCTTCAACTCGATGAGGCAACGTGCCAGTGACCCATGGTTAATCGAAAATATCGGTAAGTCAAATGCACTATTAGAGTTCCCTAACCTACTAAACGTCACAGTTTAGCCTGTATTAGGCATACTCAGAACACTTACACTGGCCTACTTTTGTACACGACCACCTCACACAAAGCCCATTGTGATGAAATATTAAACCTCTTCTGTATGGAGAGCGGAAAAGAGAATGCCCATATGAGCTCTCCCATCATGGCAAAATCAAAAGTCACCAGCCAAAACCATCCTATGTGGGGAACCATTTGCATTGGTACCCAGTAGCTTTTCCAAAGCCTTATTTTGTGAATCTCAAGAAATACAAAACAACAGTTTGGGATTCAGACTTTTCATCATATCATAAACATTGCTCTATCACTGTCAGAAACTTTTAAAATTTAGTGGTGTAATTTTTTTTCCTCTGTCCCTTTACGTATCCTTCGGTGGGATTTTACTCGTGTCTAGTCATTTCATATCTATAGATTAAATTGAATTACTTATCCTGTTCAAAAGCATTTCCTATATTATTGCTTGTCTATTTTTAAGCCATTTAAGTGTTTTGATGTTTGCAAGTTTTTTATATCTGGGCAAGCATACTGATTTTTGGCCTTCTTTATTTTTATGAGTATATATGTTTGCATGCATAATGATTGCGTGATCAAGAGGTGCTGGTACGGGTACATAATTCATCTCCATTTTCATCCCCTCCTCCTCCTCTCCTCCGCTCTTTGTCTCTTCTCCTTTGCAGAAAAAACGAAAAATTAAAAAATTATACAATATATTTGCAGTTATGAATACTATTTTTTTAACTTTTGTTTCTTCTCATTTTAAATTTGGAAGTTTTTCCCCGAATAGGTGAATTTTGGCTGAGCTTTTCTAAAATCATGTCTTTTCTGAGCTTTGCTGGAGGCTGTACTGACTTGAAGAAGAGCATTAATGACAATTGCGGCCTCGCGCCAGTTGATCCCATAGTTTACTATCCACAAAAATCACCCAAAAGTTTAATGTGAAGGACTGGTGTGAGACCTAGGAATTTGCATTTTTAACAAGCGCTAGGCATGATTATACTGAGATGGTCTGTGGACCACACTGGAATTCTGTGTTCCATTTTTTAAAATTAGATGAGCGATTTCAACACATGGTGCTGGAACACTTGGATATCCATATGCAAAAAAAAATGAATTTCAATCCATATCTTGCACCATATACAAAAATTAACTCAAAATGGATCATATAAAAATTAAAAATAAATGGATCATAGACCTAAATGTAAAATCTAAAACTAAAAATTCTAGAAGAAACATATGAGAAAATATTTGTGGCTTTGGGCTATGCAAAGATTTCTTCGCTATGACACCAAAAGCACAATTCATAAAATTAAAAATCTGATAAAATGGATTTAATCACCAATTAAAATTCATTTGTTTTGAAACACATAGTTATGAGAAGAGATTGAAAAGACAAGCCACAGACTGGGAGAAAATATTTTCACAGCGTGTATCTGCTAAAGTACTTGCGTATAGAAAATACTATTTTGTTAAAGCTGTTAAAATTTAATGGCAAAAAATAACCAAATTAAATTATGGGCAAAATACCTGAATAGATATCTTACCAGAGAAGATAGATGAGTGGTAGTCACATGAAAAGATGCTCGACATTATTAGTTGTTAGGGGAAGAAAAATTAACTAATGAGATATTACTACTTACTAATATCATTTTAGCATTTAAAAGATGGACCATGCCCAGGATCAATAAGGATATAAAGGAACTTGAACTCTCCTACACTCATGGTAGAGCTGTAAAATGATGGAATCACTTTGGGAAATAGTTTGGCAGCTTTTTTAATGTTAAGCGTACATTTCTCACGGGATCCAGTCATTCTATTCCTGGGTATTTGGCTAAGAGAAATGAAAGCATGTGTCTATACAAAGATCTATACCTTCATGTTCACCGTAGCTTCATTGATAGCAGCCAAAAACTAGGATCACTCACGTGTCCATCAACAGGTGAATGAATAAACAAGTTACGTGTGCATACAAAGGTAGATTCATAAGTCAAAAGAATGAACTGATACATGCCACATAGGTGAAATATAACTATTCCAAGAGAAATAAAGCAAACCAGAAGCGTGCACACTGCGTGGTGCTCTTTACATGATTTTTCTTTCAATACAAGGAATCTACAGTGATATAAAACAAGTCCACGATTTGAGCAAAGAAGAGGAAGGGGTGGGGGCAACCTCAGAAGTATTTTGATCACAATAATGGCTTCATGGGCACGATCTTATGTTTGAAATTAAAAATAAGACTTGAATTTGATGAGGGATTCTAGAAGTGATCTCTGCACCTTTGCACTTTCCCTGGGGAACCTTACCCCACCCCCACCCCCGGCTCACTGTTGGACCCTCAAACAAAACTCAATGGATGAACCTCCAGAACTTGGCTAAATGTGACACAAGGAAACCACTTTGTTCTCTTTTCCTTTATGTTGATCGTGTGTGAGCCCAGGGAAAATTGTCTGTCTGTTATGATTTGAATTTACAGGAAGAAGACCCTAAGGTGGACTTTCATGCGCAGGGTTTTTATTATGGAAGGACTCTGGGATTAACCCCTGCGGAAACTCAGAAGCTGTAGAGGGAGAAAAGACACAGGCCCTGAGGCTCTCTGGAACTGATTAAAAAAATGATATTTAGCGTCAAATCAATATAAATGACAATCAAATGCCTAAAACATGGTAGCCATTGTCCCATGACATACATGCAGTCATATCATGCGGAGATAAGGCGTGGCCAGTGTTCAAAGGATATCACCAAGAGCCCAGTTTCTTGAACCAACTCCTCTGCTCAGGAGACTGGACTAGCTTTCTTGGCACAGATCTATGGCTCAGGTGGAATCAGCTCCTCCAAAGTATTTCGGGGCTGATTTCCATAGGGAACTTGTGGCTATTTGATCAAGAAGTAGATGCAATAGGTGCTGAGCTGCAAAGGAGATTCATGCCCTAATAGAACTGCAATGAGTTTTTTTTAAAAAGGCACAAACAATAGGGACACTTAGGGGACTCAGGCAGTGGAAAGGGCAGTTTTAGAACATAGAGACCTTTGATGGCCACTCAGATATCAGCACAGAAGAGCAGCTGACCCTGCTTACTCATATACAGTTCTTTTTTATTTTTCTGGTGAGTAAACATATCTTCATCTTTTCAAATTAAAAACCAAAAGAAATGTCAAAAATGAAAAAAAACAACATTTTAAAATTAAACTCTATTAAAGAAATGCTAGTTCAAAAAAGACATAATTGGGCTCTCTAAAACCTGGCAGCTCCCAAACGCCAACAAGTTTTTCTCTTCGCAAGTCTGTTCTCAGCCATTCCAAGAAAGGAACAGAGAAGAACAGAGCTATATCATTTTGATGACAACCCACTTCTAATCCACAGGATCATATGCCTTTGCACCCTGTTCAAAGGAAACTTGGCCTAGAAAAGAATTAGTTTCATAACAAACCAGCCTTTCTGAGAATAGAGGTGAGAAGAGATCGGGCGGAAGACTCCGAGACAGTGTAGAGGAGTTGGCGAGTTTTAATTGCCAGTTCATATGCAGCTTTATCTTGTGCACAGTGACCGAAGGGACTTGGCTTCTGGTTTCTTCAACTCTCAACTTGGGAGCAGAAAAATAACAAAATCTGTAAGGTACTTGGTCTTTCCAGAGATAGGAAAAAAATGGGAAACATTTGAGTCACTGAGAGAGGCAAATATAATCATTTTAAGGAAAATAGATTATCAGTAAAGGTCAGCATCTGCACCTTCATCTTCATTATTCTCATCTAACATTTATTAAGTGCATGATTTGCAAGACCTGTCAAAGTCCCTCTAAAGTGCATGGTTATGTTGGCTAATGAAATTTAGAGAGATACAAGTCTAAGGAAGTCTGTAAAATTGGGAAATCACTATGAAACGAAACATATTTTATATGAATAAAATTTCTAACTAAGGCACGGTCAACATCATATATGCAGGATAGCTGATTACGAGACTTAAGATTATAATTTAAGAAATGACAGAATTTAAGCCAAACACCAAAATACCTGAAGAGGAACAACATTTTAAATAGCTAGAGCAGCCATTCTCTTTAAGGAGTCGTTTCTCTTTCCCATGAATGTGCTTGAATGGCACACTATTCCCTAAGCCCCTACTTTTATTTCTCCTTCCTCCTCCACTTTCTCTTAGTACTTACCATTTGAAGTGAGCTTTACACCCAAGAAGTTACTGCTGCTAATGAAGCAAATGGTAGTCATGAAATTCAAACTGGGGAAAAAAAAACTACTTTAACTCTCCGTGTTCTAATAAAACTCCTTCTGGATTAAAACCAGGTAGGTACAATACACAAAATGTTTGCCTGTTTTTGGTGATTTAAATGAAATAAGCAAAAAAAGATGTGAGAAATCAGTTGCATTCAACTAGTCCCTTGCTCTCATCACCCTGTCACCCAACAGGCCACTAAATACACTAAAGAATGATTCTGGAAAACAGAAGATATGCTCCTTTGGTTCTCTTGATTTTCTCTCATTTCTATGAATTTAATTTTCTGTGTGAGCATGTGTCTGAGCTGGGGCAGACAGATTGGTGCAGGGCTTCTTAAAAACAATTTTTTGCTCCATCAGACACAATCTTTCTGCTGAAAGAAGAAAGCACTATACCCCAGGGGAAAAAACTTTCCCCAAAAGTTTGTTCCCTCAAAACTTTACAATGGTAGGCAATGTCCCTCTTGGGTGATTTAATTTAATTGTTATGTTTTTTAACTTTGTTTTAGGAGAAATTAAGCAACCCTCAGCTGCACTTCATAGATAAATACCACTTTTTGGTAGATAGAACACAAAGCTAGGAATTGGAAAACCCAAAAAAGAATCCTGGCACGGCACTGGGTGATTTCATCTCCACATGCCTAAATTTCCTGTTTGCAAAATGAGGTAGAGCTTCCCACTCATCACTCCTTTCTTGGAGATGCTGTGAGGACTAATAGTCTTCATTCTGATTTTTTTCATCCCAAAAGAAACAGAGATTTTTTTTAAAATGACACAAAAGACACATCTTGATAAGTTTGACGAGGGCATCACAGACCTGATCCTCGGTGAGATTTGTTGATTACAAAGGTAACACAAATTCCCAAAGAGGCAGCAAACATTGGCATAGATCATTGAACATGGAAAATGTCAAGAGAACAGACCAAACTGAGTAGGTCTGCAGAGGTAGGAGGCTTTGCAGGATAAATGCACAATCTCTAGATCCCATTTCTAGACTTCTAGCCGAGTAGCTTTGGACAAGTTATTTAATTTCTTGGTGTCCCAGTTTTCTTATCTGTAAGAAGGAGATAAAAATAGAACTTCCTTCACTGGGCTAACATATACACATATCAAGTGCTTCAAGCAGTTAATGCCTGGCATATAACAAGTGGCACTCTTGTTAATGTTAGAATTAGGAAGATTATCCAGACAGAGGAGGGAGTTGACAATCCAGGCAGAGGTAACAGGAAGAAGTGCAGAAGATAGACAGCACAACGGGTTCACTGGGATTGTAAGAAAGGTTCAGTTCCTAAAGTATAAAGAAACAGGCAGATAAGGCCAATGTGGGGAGTTCATGGAGGATTTTGCTAAGAGCATGGACTTCATTGATTGGCAACCAAGAGCCACTAAATAATTCTAAATTAAAAGTAAGATGATAAGATTTATGTCTTGGTCAGTAATCAAAAGAAGATGCTGGCAGGATGTGACAAGTTCTCATCAGAGTGACCACAGTTAATTCTCTCCCACTATCCATACTTCTTCACAAAATTTCTTAGAGGGCTTCCCAATCAAAAAGTACAATATAGGACCAGGGATTCAGCTCAGGTGTTTTGCTGCCTGCCTGGCAAGCTCAAGGGCCCAAGTTTGATCCCCAGTACAAAAAAAAAAAAAAAAAAAAAAAAAAAGAGGAGAATATATTTCCCCTCCTATTTAAAATAGGCTGACTCTGGATTTGTTCAATAAAATGCAGCCAAGTTAGACTGTGTGAGGTCCCATGTGCTTCTCTTACTTTCCAAGAGCTCTACAAATTAATCCACTAGAGCAGGAGAGGACACCAGGACTAGGGCCAACCTGTGCATCTGAAACTCCCTGGGCCCCTGCCCCCAGCTGACCTGAGAGCTACCCCACAGACCCAGGGAGACCAACTGCCCACCTGATCCCAGACTAAATTGCCTACTTACAGAATCATGAACTAAATAAATGGTTTCTCTTTTAAGACATTAAATTATTGGAGAAAGTTTTATGTAATAAGTTAATGGATATATACTGTACAGAATTTTTTTAATGCTCTGTGTTAGTTACGTTTCTCTCATTGCTGAGACAAAATACCCAACACCCAAAGTTAGAGGGGAAGGGGTTTATTTGGCTTACAGTCCATAGAGGTTTCATTCCATAATCAGCTGGCTCCAAGGCTGGAATGGCAAACAAGCATGGCAGAACAGTAACAAGGCACACACACAAGGCAGCAAAGGCAATAAGGGAGTTAACAGTGTCTCCGTGCCCCTTTTATCTTATTCAGACTACTTAGGGCAGGTAGCACTCACACCCTCGATCCTAGTGCCCTTGAGGCTACCATTGCACCATGAATCGATTCCAGCATCACACCCTCTAGATCAATCCTATGACAACATGTGGCTTTGGGGGGGGGGACATGTAGACTCAAACCGTAACAGCTAACTTCAAGTAATAGCTCTAAAACAGTTAATATGCACATGTACCTGACAATGCAGGCATAGTCATTGTGGTGCTGAAACTTTTTGTTTGCAGGAAAGTTTTCATTTTATAGTTAGTTTCCATGTAAATTATCTCACTGTTAAAATGACTCTTCAACAGACATTCATCAGCATGTAATTGGGAAGTGGTATTGGAATTTAGGACTTCGGGTAGCTGATAGATTATTTTTACTCTTTCTGTTTCTCCAGGAAAATAAACTAAGTTATCACTTCATTCATTCATTCATTCATTTATTTATTTAGTCAACAAATCTTTCAAAATTTCCTTGCACTATAGAGTGCAGGGCTGAATAGTAGAAATTAAATCATGAGCTCCTGCCTTTATAAAGCAGTATTGTGGGACACAGGGACTGAGACCAAAGGACCAAAGAGTTATGCCTGCAGAAGCACAAGCTGTTCTATGAACTTGGAAAAGCAGAAAATACATTCCAGAAGAAGCAACACTGGAACTGACCTACAAAACCTGATTGGGAGTTAACAAGTCAAAGGGGGAGGAAAGTAGTTCTAGTAAGAAAGACTAGCAGAGCAGTCGCGAAGGTGCACTCCTGACACATTCTTGAAACTGAAAGCAATTACTCAAGTCTACCAGCTGTTCACACATGGTATCAAAGGGGAGAGGGAAGCTGTAGGTATGAGCAGAAATCTGTCCCTTCGGGATAGCAGTATTCTGCTTCTTGTTATTAATAACACATTACTGTACAATGGGCAATTTTTTATTAATTTTATGGGTACAATTGAAGTATTCGTAACAGTCACATTCATCGAAGGGAGTTTGTATCTGTACATGACATATATTAATTTCTATTTTCTCCAAATCTACTTTCCTCCCTTCAACTTCCCCTCCCCCCTTGTTTACAAAAGCTGTTTTTATTTTTTCCTTCTTTTCTCATTTTTCCCCTTTTCCCTTCACCCCCTTCACAATTTCCCTTTCCTTTTGCATAGTTTCTTTCTATTTAAGATTATCTATTATACATTTTGGTCCTTATTTATACTTTCAGTTTCTCACACCAGAGAGACAATGTGATTTTACATATAGGTGTCTAATTTACTTCACTTAAATGGAACTCAAGTTGCATCCATTTAGCTATAAATACCTAAAGTCTACATTTTTTTTACTTCCAAGTATACTGCGTTGTATTAAAAAAATAGACACATCCTTGTTATCCATTCATTGGCTGATGGCCATTTGGGTTGTTTCCAAGATTTAGCTCTTACTACAAACTGTGTCACTATAAACATGCTTTATCATTGTGGTATGATGCTTTTAATTCCCAGTAGGGGAATAGCTGGGTCCAATAGAACCTCTAATTCTAATTTTTTGAACAATCTCCATACTGATTTCCACAATGGCTGCACCAGCCTTCTCTCCTATCAACAGTGGAGAAGGGTTGCTTTTTACCCACAGCCTTGCCAGTATTTGCTATTAGTTGATTTCTTGATAATAACTATTCTTTCTAAAGTGAAGTAGAATCTCAACATTGTTTCAATTTGCCTCTCTCAGATGACCAATGATGTTGAACATTCTTTTCATATATTTGTTTGACATTTCTACTTCTCCTCTGAGAAACATCTATTCATTTCAGATCCCCATTTTTGGTTTTTGTTTGTTTGTTTTGGTACCAGGGATCGAACTCCGGTCCTTGCGCTTGAGAGCCAGGTGGTAAATGCCCATTTTTAGACTGAATCTTTAAATTTGGGCTCTCTGGGTTTTTTTTCCAATTTTTCATATGTTCTAAATCTTAGTACTTTATCTGAGGGACTACTGGATTAAATTTTTTCCCACTCTGTGCATTTTCTCTTCACTCTGTTGGTGATTTCTTTTGTGGGGCAAAAACTTTTTAGTTGGATGAGGTCACAGTTGTTGATTCTTTGCACTATTTCCTGTGCAGTTTGGCTTTTGTTCATGAAGTCATTGCCTACCCATGGGCCCTCAACAGTTCTATCTATTCTCTCTTCCAGCAGGTTTAGTGTTTCTGTTTTAATATTTAGATCTTTGATCCATTTAGACTTTAGTTTAGTTCACGGTGAGAGACAGGGATCTACTTTTAATCTGTAGCATGTAGAAAGCCAGCACTACTTATTAAAGGGGTATCCTTCCCCATTGAAGTTATTTGGCCCTTTTGTCAAAGATAAGGTGGCTAAGTATATTTGGTATTGTGTCTGCCTCTTCTAGTCTCTTCAGTTGATCCTCAAGTCTTTTTTTATTTGTTGTTTGTTGGTTTTCCGGCCAGTACCATGCTATTTTTATCAAGGTAGCACTGTAGTATAATTTCAAGCCAGGGATTGTGATACCCCCACCTTGCCTGTATTTCCCAGAATTATTTTTGCTATTCTAGATTTTTTCTGGTTCAAAATGAATTTTAGGAATGCTTTCTCTAATTCTGTGAGTTGTGCTGGTGGTAATTTGACTGAGATTGCATTAAATCTGTATAACAATTTTGTGAGTGTGGCCATTTTCACTATTACAATGGGTAAAGTATAAAGCCAATTTCCTACAATGAATACAATCATTTATGTACTGCAAACATGCACTAACAAAAGTCAAAATAAATAAATATATGAGAACAAGAATTTTAAAAAAAAAGAAATGAAGGTTTATTTCTGTTCATGGTTCTGGCACAAGGTCACAGAGCCACATCTAGGGATGGCTTTCTTCCTAGCAGATTCCCAAGGTACAAAGCATCATGAGGCAAGAAACAAGCAACGTGAAAGGATAAGTTCTACTGACTTTCCTAATAGCCCCACTTTCAGGATAATCCTTTAACCCCCTAATCTGCTAATATAAATGAATTAGTACACTCAGAAAGCATAGCCCTACTGACCTCTTAAAGTTTCTACCTATTCCCACTGCTTAATATTTCACAGTGGTGATTAAATTTCTATGTGTGTTTCTGAGGAGACAAGCCATATTCAAACCATAGCAAAGATTTGTGGAATTTGGTCGACACCTTGAAGCTGCTTGGCAGTCATTGAAAACATTTTAAGCTGGGTCCTGACATGGTGAGATCTGAATTTAAAAAGACCATGTTAGCTAGAATGTGGAAACGGAACTGAGGAAAGTGAGAGGATGAATAGAGGCTAGTAAAAAATGTAGAAAGCTGTGCTGGAAATCCAGGTAAGGGGTGATGATGGCCTGAGCTATCATAAAGATGAAGAAAAATAAATAGGATTAAGTTGGCCAGCCCGGTTGGTGCATGACCACAATTCCAGCTACTTAAGGATCACAAGTTAGAGCCTTGTCTCGATAACTTAGCAAGATGTGTATTGAAATACAATTTTTAAATGGCCAGTTATGCAACTCAGTAGACACCGATCTCAGGTTCAGTGTTCAGTATGACAATCAACAAGATCCCAATGATGAATGTAACTGCACTGTATACCTAAAATGTACCAATAAATTCAATGGGATAAATAAATAATTTATGTATAGATTTTGAGATAATGGGGTATTTAATCTGACAGTGACAGAGGGAGGGCTGCCTACAAAGCTGCCTTACACAAGTAAATGAAGGTGTTCTGTTCAATAAACTGAGGGGCACTCAAAAGGAACAATTTAGGAAGATAAAATCTTAAGTCAAAAGTTTAGATCTATCGAGGATCCTATTATAGGTTTTGTCTTGTTTTGTTTTTGGTGCTGGGGATTGAACTCAGGACCTTGCACTTGGGAGGCAGGTGACCAAACCACTGAGCTAAATCCTTGGCCCCTATTGTAGGATTTTTATCTGTAATGTTCTTGTGGCTTGTCCCAAAGAAGATGTCTGAAGAAGTATCTGCAGAAAGTAACAGCAAGACGTCCAAAACCTTCTAATTTGACAAAGATATGGAGAAGATGGTACACAGGGAGCTCACTTGCCATGTTCTGGTGTCCAAAGAAACGCAGAACACTTATGAGTTTATGCCTGCCAACTTCTGCCACATAAATCAGGAGAATTCATAATTTATGGTAATTCATTTCATACTGAAACTAACTTTTCCCTATCTTACAAGAGAAGACACTAAAAGTCTTAGGAATCACCAGGGCCCATAATTAGTAAGTGGTAGAGGTGAATCCTAGAGTTCCAGGTCTCTCTTTCTAACTCCATCATAATTTTTTTCATTATAAAAGAGAAATGATTGTTCTAAGGCCTATATTAATGAATAAGAAAGTGCAAATATTGGTAAAAAGAAGTAGAAAGAAGGGTTAAGGCATCTTCACAATTTCTGGTCTTGGAAACTTGAATATTGGTGATGTCTCCAGCCAAGCTTGAGAATGCAAAGGAGTTTAGTCAAGACTATGACTTCAGTGTTAGACAGAAAGTGCTGAGCAAGAAGAGACCAGGCAAAGTTGTAGGACAGCTCTTGTCTTGCTGGGGCTGTAAACAAAGGCTTTTCCTTTGTTTAAACAGGTTGAGACAGCTTTTCAGGAAACCTCTTCTCTTGCCACTGTCACACAGTGGAGCTGCTCGTAATAGAACATTGTTCATGATGTCTGGGGTGATACAAATTATGAAAATAAAATAAGGACTTGAGACGTAGCTCAGGCTTTGAATATTATCTCTAAGAATGGCTTAGAATACTTTTAATCATGTTTTCAGGTTACTCATATGAAAAAGAACAGTATTTCTATTCACTTACCTACAGGAAGCATAAGTGTCTTAACTGATAAATGTGTTCAGATGAAAGGAGTCCAAAAGGTTGTTATTTATAGAAAATACCATAACTGGAGGGTCTCAGACTATATTTTTCCTTACTACCTTTCTGACATTTTCTTTGAAGGTCGTAGAGTTGACCGACTACAAAGAGGCTCACGGTATTTGGGGTTATTTATGCAACTTCTTGTGGACATACAATTTAAGCTTGACCAATCTGATCACTCTTCAACGAGCCCTAGCCAAATGGTAGGGATTAATCTTCCCAGAGACAGTCTTCAATAAATTATTTGGTTGCTTTTTTTTCCTTTTCCTGGCTTAAAACATTTCCTCCAAGAAATAATCGAGTTGTACACTGGAAAACGAAAATGACTGACCTCCTCAGAAAGTAAAAGAAAGTGTGAAAGTGGAAACTGGAGAGTTCTGCCTCCTCATGTCCGCTGAGTGAGAAAATGTACTTATTTATTTGAAATACCAGCAAATGGGCTCCCATGTAATGAAATATTTATTGAAATTGCTTCTTTGGCCCTCTACAGTTGCTGCCAGGGTTTAAGGAGAGTCAGGTGAGGAAGCCAGAGTGAAGGTATATCTATTTATTTATTTATGGTCCAAGCAGCTTCAACCATAAGGCTTACTTTGGGAAATCAAACAGGCAGGGCTATACATGACTGACAATAATAGAATAATAGTTATTTTCCATTTTCATTGAATCATTTGCCACAGCTCAGAAAAATAAATCACAAGAGATTTCTATATTTGTTTGGTTCAGTTTTTAAACTTTCACTCTGTTGCTAAGTTGTATTTATGTTCATATTAATTAAAGTTCACAATGTGGGTCAATATTTTTTCAGAATTCCATCATCGATATCTCACTTTTTCCTTTTGCCTAGTTTTTATCTGTTTATTTGTTTCCCTGGCTGACCCATACTTTGAGAATCAGTTCGATAAGCCAAGCAAAGGGGATTTTCCACTCCTTCTTGTTTTGATCACAATATATCCACCCAAATTAAGACCATGTCTGTCCAAACTATAACAATGACCCTATGAAAGCAATTATTTCAAAACAATTCCTAAAATAAAACATCTGGATGAGCTATGCTCAGAAGGAATGAGAAGTGTCAAGCATACTAAAATCTTGCATGTACCAAATAAAGACTTCTGGGGGGAAGAGAGCATCCCTGCTCTTCAGAGAACAGAGTGATGCTGGGACTGTGTGAATTTTCATGAGGTCTATCATGATTTATTAAGAGAGCTTGGGAAAGTCACTAACCAAAGGTTGCAAGGAATAATCTCCAGCCTTACTTAAAAAGCATTCCAACATGTTTACTTTTGCTATTTCTGGCTTTTAGAAAGCTAATAAATTAAGAAAAACATAGAATTTCAGAGTCGAAAGTGACCTTAGAGATCATCTCCTCAGAAATCTTCCATTTATGGGTAAGGAAACTCAAATCTAAAATAATTAAGTGAACTGAATAAAGATACATAATCAGAAGTAGAGCAGAACTAGAACCCAGGCCTCTTAGCTGCTACTACTTCAGTGCTTTTTCAACAGTGTTGAATAATTACATTGTAATCGCCATATACACACCAAGTCAAAAAATGTGTTAAACCTAACACAAGATGTAAGCAGCCTGCTAATTCACGAGCTCAGTGTCTTTAGCAGTGCTTGCAGTACCATGCCGTACCACCCAGATCCACACTCAAGACCAGGCCCTCCCTCATCCACAGTTGGTAGCAGTGTTGGAAATCAACACTCTCAACACAGTCTCTCTTGGGGACTTCCCTTAGCTGGAAAGAATCCAAGCTTAAAGCCCTGCATTGAGTGACTGGTTGACCTTGTGATGTTAAACTAGCTCCCTCACCCCAACCTGGGAGCTGTCCCCGGCTCCAGAACTCCTTGTGGGGTCCAGTTAGGCAGTGTAACTTCTCCTACTTGGTCTTACTGCTTTGACTCCTTCACAGGTACTCATGCCCAGAGTTCTATCTCTAAAGATGCTGCTGTCCACAAGTCTTCACTTCAACATCTTCCTCCTGAGAGCCTTGGCAAGGTGCAGAGAGCAGGCCCTAGAATCAGGCTACCTGGGTTGGAATCCTGGCCCTTCCGCTTTCCAGCTGAGATCCCTTGAGCAATGTACTCTCTCCACATCACTCTTTCTTTCCCTCGTTGAATTTATTGGTAATTTTTAGGTATACAGTACAGTTACATTCATCATTAGGATCTTATTTTCCCCCATACCCCTGCCCTCCTTTCACCTCCTCCACCCTTCTCTATTTACAGAGACTTTGTGTCCATTTTTCTCTTTTCTCATATTTTTTTTCTTTTCCCTTCTTTCCTTTTGTCTACATCTCTTTTTTGATGAGTGTTTTTGGCATGAAAATAATATTAGAAATTACAGCACAGGTAGGCGTGTATTCCATGAGATAACCCATGTAGCAGTCTCAGTGTAGTTTTGGTGCACACTAACTGGTGCCATGAGCCAGCCAAGATGCTGAAAGAAACAGACAGCATATTCCAAGGAAAGGATTATTTACAGATGTGCGGGGAAAGCTAACTCAGGGGTTAGGTGCCCAGCGACCAGCAGCAGTGGGAAGCCCATATCAGTCAGTCTCAGGTCTGACGGGGAAAGTGGTCGAGTGGGCTCGAGAAATGGATTGTGAAAGGGGTACCGTGGACAGGTGTGAAGCAGAAGATCCCACACCTGACAGACCACAGCCAGGGAGGAAAAGAGCAGCAACAAGTGGGTCCCCACCAGATACAACCAGAGGATGAGGCAAGAGGTGGCCGGACTGCCAATATGCATGGACCAGCATTTCCATCCTACTCCCCCACTCATGCCCAAAGAACAGAGCGGGGCCAACAAGGGCAGAGAATAGATCTAGATGGCTGAATGATGTCAACAGTATGGAGGGTGTCAAGGGTTGGCTGCTATCCTGACTTCTAAAATTCCTGGCATACCCTGTGTTTGGAGTCTTGCTGTTTGTAAAAATTCAAGCTAATCCAAACTTTGATTAAAACATAGAACTGGAATTTTTCAAAATTCAGTTCAGTGAGACTGTTCGCATATGTGGCATATAGTAGGTAGGTGTTCAATGCATATTTATTGATTAATCGACTATTTGATTTGACATAAATGAAATAAAACTTTAATAGAAAAGTCTAGAAACTTAGGAGAGATATGATTTGATTGCAACACTCCCGACACACTTTAAAGTTCTGATAAAGAATTTTTTAATTGTCAGGAGTTAAACATACTGAGTTTCTTGAAAAAAATTTATTAAGTAAATGCAAGTTGTGATTGCTATATCTCACCCAGACAATGAAAGATTGCAAAAATAGAATTCTACATACAAAAGATAGAAAAATAATCCTCCTCTACAAACCAATTTATTAAAGGTAGTAAATATCAGTTCATTTGATGGGAATTCACTTTTTTTCACATGGATGGAAATTTTCAAAAGATATCTCCAGGCCAGGGATTTAGCTCAATGGTTCCGCCACCTGCCTCAAAAGCACAAAGTCCCAAGTTCAGTCCCTGGTACCAAACAAAACAAAACAAAAAGATATTTCCAGGAGTGGAGAAAAGTCTCCCTTTTTCCTATATGGGAAGAAAAATAAGGTACTGGAATCAACCCAGCATGGGATCCAAACTCCAGCTTCACCGATACTATCTGTGTAACTCTGAGTCAGCTGTGTACCCCTTCTGTCTCTCAACTGTCTCCTCTGCAAGCCGGGAAATAAAAAGAGAGAGAGTAGAAACCTCCACCTCCAAGGGTTCCCAGGACAAAATGGTGCAACTCAGTTCACGTCGAGCAAATAGAGTGGAGCGTTGGTATTAGTACCTCATCCACTACATATGTGCTTGTTTGAGCAGACACTATTGTCAGGTACCTGCCTCTCCACCATCAAGGAAGCCTGAGATTCAGTGGGTGCTTGTTATACTCCCACAAGGACAACAAAAAAGCTCCAGAGGTACCAGAAAAACACCAAATTCCTGTTCCTAAACTCTGATCTCCCTGAAAGGAATGGAGCCCAAGCCTTCACCTTCTGTAAGCCACTCAACTGGACCATCTCAGCAGGGAGTCTGCTTAGTCTTTGATGCTCCCTGAAAAATAGGAGGATGAAAGGTTGTCCAGTTCAGGGCAGGTGGTCCCTGGGTTACTTGAGGTCTCCAAAGTGAGTGATTTGAAGAAAGACTATTGTCCCATTCTAAGAGTCCACCTACACACCCTTTCTAGCCACATTCCAGTCACTAGCCCCTTCTTATCTAGTCTTGGAGGGAACTGAGGTCACCAGTTAAGCACCAGTCCACAGTTTCTTCCCATGAGTGAATAACAGAGTTCTAATCTGCAAATATTGTGACTTTATTTCCTGAAGTTTGTCAGTTTATAACTCAGTCTTCAGCCTGTGTAGTCAATTCTTACAATCCAGTATCCTTTTTTATTATTATTGTAGATTTTGCTGAAGTAAATCTTCTGATTGCCTCGAGGTTTGCCTGCAAGCTTTATACAGTGGAAATTTTAATGTGTAGGCTAATATTTATGAACATCTCAACTCTAGCAAATACGGTATTTTCATGTTTTAAAAGCTGCACTTGTTTCATTAATAAAGTAATTCCAAGATTATAAGGTAATTTATTCTGTTTCTAATTGAAGTATAGTCACCGGACGTGTCTATGACCTTGAAAAACACATCTCTTTGAGCCAAAGTTCTTGGTTTTGAAATGGATAGGGAAAGAGTAGACAGATTTCTCTTTAATTTTATAGTGTGCTGATAACAATGTTATGTAATTGTTGAACACCTATTTTTAGGGCACTATGGACTAAGCACTCTTGCATGGATTTTATTTGTATTATTTTATTTCATCTTCATCATAATCACATGTGGTAGGTAATGTTCTTACCTCCACTTTGGATGGAAACTGAAGCGCAGAGAGGGTGGCTAAGAAATGGGCCAAAATCACAGAAACAGAGCCAGGATTCAATCTCATCAAAGAGCTACAATAGCAGCCACAATAATGTACTTTAAAGGAAGGGAATGAAATTAATATGAGAAAATGAAAAATACTGGAAACAAAGTCTTTGTAGATAGGGAGGGAGCGAGGGGTTGAAGGATGGGCAGGGGAATGGGGAAAAAAAAGAACTGAGATTGATTATGTAAAAGTACAAATTCCCAACAATGAATGTCATTATATTGTATACATTAAATGTGCCAATAAAATTAATTTTAAAGAGAGAAAAATGTAATTAATGTACTAAAAAATTAAGAGCAACCAATATTTACTGAGTACTTAACTAGGCACCGTGCATGATGCCAGGTGTTTCTCCCCTTTATCTCCTTTAATCCAATGACAGTACTATCCAGCTACTTTACAAATGAATAAAAAATCACAGAGATGTAAAGGCATTTCCCAGGACCACACAATTAATAAGTTGGAGAATCAAGACTCGAACTTTATCTGCTGGCTCCATTGCCCATTCACTTAATTACAGTGCTATAGAGAAATACACAAATAGAAAGTTGTCAGCCACCTGGCAAAACAGTAAGGAGGATACAGTAAGAGAATAAATATCTTCCTCGTGTTTTTCCCTTCACTTTCTGTAACCGCGGAAATGCCTGATGACGTTTGATCTTTGGCTTTCACCCTGGTAGCAGGCTCCCCGCTCCTCTGACATTCTCCCAAGCATGCCCTCTTTTAGCTTTTAGCTGCCTCTCTCTGAGGATCTTCCGAAAGAGTGTTTGGATGAATGCAATGGGCTGTGCTCAGATTTCCTGTCCAAGGGCTGTGGGAATCAGGGGCGAGGAGAAGTCACAGGCCCAGCCTCCCAGCTCGCGCACAGCAGCACTTATCCAGCCTCACTTGCTGAACCCTGGAGGTCTTCTCTTGGGAGACTAGTGCTATTCTGGTCTTGGGGCCCTGAGGGGAGAGAATCTGGGCCAAGTATATAACAACACAATAGCAGAAGTCAGCACTGAAAATGATAAAATGCATTTCAAGGATGTGTGTCTTTATAGAACTGTTTCAGACAGGCACTGTCTCATTTGGACACTTCATATATGAATTATTAAAAACTGACACTGGTTCAAATTAATATTTGGCACTTTTGAGTTTTGGTGCCCACCTGTAGCTTTATAATTATGCCATATTATGGTTTTAAGTTGGTATTTGAACTTATTCTGCTTGTTTATTAAGAGACTAGTGCTTCTTCAAAATATATTTAGTTCTACCAGCATTTTTTAGAGGAAAAATGATTGTCATCTTGTAACAAACATTGAGAACTTTACCTTAAATTTAGATGGAACCCTATAGGCTTGTCATATGTACATACATGTGAGAGTGTGTGTGTGTGTGTGTGTGTGTGTGTGTGTGTGTGTGTACTTGTCATATACATACATGTGAGAGTGTGTGTGTGTGTGTGTGTGTGTGTGTGTGTGTGTGTGTGTAGAGAAACACAGAAAGACAGAAGGTTAATGTTCCTCCCAAAATGTGTATCTTCAAATCCTAATCCCCAAAAAATGTTATTTGATCTGTGGACTTTGGAGCTCAGGTTTAGATGAGCTCACAAATGTGCAGACTCATTGTGAGATTATTGCTCTTCTTAGAAGAAGCACTGAGGGCCAGGGATTTAGCTCAGTGGTGCCGCCGCCTGCCTTGCAAGCACAAGGTCCTGAGTTTGATCCCCAGTACCAAAAAAAAAAAAAAAAAGAAGAAGAAGAGACACTGAGAACTGACTCTCACCCTCCTCCCGCCTCTGACCATGAATGCACAAAATGAAAAGCTCAGGAGGGCACACAGTGGGGTAGTCGCATCTTCAAGCCAGGAAGAGAACTCCCACCAGAACCCAGTCATGTGAGCATGCTGATTATGGGCCTCTAGCTTTCTGAACTATGATAAATAAACCTCTGTTCTTTAAGACACTCAGTCAATGATATTTTATTATGGCAGCCCAACCTGAATGACACTGATTAATATATAGAAACACAATATATTACATAGAGACAGATAATATTGATAATTATGTGGATGTATATTTATATGCAAATACACCAGAAAGAGAAAAAACTCAATATTGCATAAATAATGAAATCAATAAGTGGCAAGAGTCTAAAAATGATAATACAACCACTGAAAGCCTGCTAGCAACAGAAATTTAAAAATAAACCAATGAAATTTTTCCAAGTCAGGCTCGGGAATAAGGTAGATAGTCTACTAAAGGCAATCTCATATACAAGCTAAATAGAAACTGCAGAAAAAGAACCTGCCCGAGGAGAATTATTAGTGGTCACAAGAGGATGGCCCACATGGTGGAAGGAGGGGGAAATCCCCTTGCTTAGGACCCCTACTCTGCAGATGTGTTAAGTAACATGTAAGTAAAGAGAGGCGGGCTGCTGGGAGGGGGCATCTGCTTCTGTGTGCTTATAATTAGTTAGAATAGATTGCTCCTGACAGCATGGACTTTCCCGCCCCTTCTAGCCATGGTTACTCTGCTGCTAGAGCACAGGTCTAGTGTGGGAGAGTAGAACCCAAATTCCTGAGCTTCAGCAAGCTTTGTCTTGGCCTATTAACTCCCCTGGCGAGTTAAATAGCTCTGGTGAAAGGCATCAGGGCCATCTGGAACAATTGCTGTCAGCAGAGATGGGTAACAAGTCTTCATGAGCAGTACCAAGAGAAATATTTCTGCAAAGATATAGGAAATAATGAAAGGAAATTTTAAGAAAACAGATTGCATTCAGAGAATTTTGATTTCTGTACTGCAGTGCTTAAATTGTGAGTTTAAATAAGTTCAGTTAGCTCTTTGAAGCCTTTAATGTAATTAGTCAGCAAGAAAAGTGATAATCCAAGCAAGGACAGGTTAGAAAGGAAATCTATGATATACTAAGTCATCTAACTTTAAAGAGGTCTTTAAAGCCTCCATTTTGAAATTTATGAAGGATTTTCTATACTTTATCTTTGGCAGGTATTTTTTACATTTGATCTCAAAGCTTAATAACAAAAGAAAAATGCCAATTCTGTTTCTAACCTACAGCTCAAATTTTCAAGACAAATGTCGCATACTGAATCCATCAACACTGAGGAAACTCTTGAAATTGCTGATCTTTAGAATGGCTCCACAAGACTGATGATTTGGCTAAGATGTGAGCAAGCCTGCAGAAGATTTCAGATTTTCTAGGGACTAAGTCATTGCCATTGAATGATTCCAAAGGAGAATGAAATGAAAATTCAGACCACTACTTTCCAAATGTTTTGGCTGTTATATTTAATGGCATTCCACATAATACATGTTTCTGGCTGACAAAGTACAACTAGATTTCTACCTACTCAGAACATAATTACTGAATTCCCATGTTCATTAGTATCTTCTATGGAGTTATGATAATTAGTGCAAAAGACGTGGCATTTCTGAATTTTTTTAAATTTGAGGTTGAGCTGTACCATGATTTGGGGCTATCTAATATGGAAAGGCCTGAAATCTTCCCTCCTCTATGGACTTGTCAATCCAGTTGGACGGAGAGTAATGAATTGGTACCAATATGATGTTTTCGGTTAACACTTAGTAATGCTAACTATGCAACAGACATTATTCTAAGTGTTTTGCATCACAGGGCCACAGACTCTTACTCATGATTCTAAAATCCAAACACTAGCCGGGTGTGGTGTAATTCCAGCATTCAGGAGGCTGCGTATGGAGGATCGCTATGAGTTCGAGATCAGCCTGGGCTATATAGTGAGTTCCAAGTCAATCTCAACAACATAGTGAGACCCTGTCTCAAAAAACCAAAAAAAATAAAAAATAAAAAATAAAATAAAATCCACGTTCAAAAATCAATCATTTTTTGTAATTCAATAGACAGCAAAATTTGACCAACTTTATTTAGCAACAAAATCTAATCTAATTTTTAGCTGCAGAAAATGTTAATATCATTTAATAATTGGTGTCCTAGATTCCACTGGGCTATTAGGTACTATAGGGTATATTGCATAGAGATTAATTATATGTGGCAAGTAATATGATATATGGTAATTTTATATAATAAATATAAGAAGCATATTCTCCCAAATTCTAAATTCCAAATTATTTCATATAAGAAAATTCTTTCCTTTAAGTTTCACAATGATACCCTAAAGTTAGTGTTTTTAAAATTCCTAGCTTGCAGAAGGGAAAACTAAAATAAAGAATGTGAGCACATTGGTTAAGGTGACTCATTTGGATAGTGATGAACCTGAGATTTAAACCCAGGTAAAAATCTGGCTGCAGAGTCCATGCTTTTAATCACTGCACCATTAAGCCACTTTGAGCAATCTACTGTTTTAAATGCATCTTCTTTTTTATTATGTATAGATAACAGAGACAGACAGACAGACACAGAGACAGAGACAGTATATGTATTATCCTAGTTGTGATTAGCAATCTTCTGTTTTTATCAGTTAGGATCCACTTTGAAGAATGATTTCCACTCCAGCAATTCATTCAAGGGAATTCAGTATAAGCCACCTGTTCCAAAAGCAGAGGAATAATCAAAAGGGCACAGTGAGGCAACTCAGAAATTAGCAAGACTCAAAAAAGCTACCACTGCCTGCGGGGCTCAAATGACAAAGGAAAGAAATGGCCTTACCAAAGGTTAGGAGCCAAGGTCAGCAGGAGTTTTTGACCTTGTAGCTGAGTTCAGTCCTACAGAAGCAGCATTCACTGCCTAGAGGTCAATGCTCACAGTGAGAGAACTAAGGAGAGATCTCCCAGCTTCTTCCCTCCTCCTTTCCTCCAAAGCTCCTTAGGTGCCTCCACTGTCCCAAGCAAGCTGGAAATCAGTTAGCAGTAAAGCCTGGAAATCCATAGTTTTAAGGATTCAATTCTGTGCTACAAAACAGCCAAACCAAGAAGAAAAAAGTTGGATCAGTGACTGTCACCCAAGGTTCAGTGGAAAACTGCTGGGTAATAGATTAGGAATCAACATGAAAAGACACCACAGGAAGTTGCAAGGCAAATCCTAGCAAAATGAATTTTATACATTTTGTTATGGAATAATTATTTATTGAGGGTCTTCTGTGTACCTCGTATGATTAAAGAAGAATGTGAGCTCTTAGAGGGATATGGAAGATGTTTTGTTTATTTATAAATGTAAATGTTTCTTTGCATTTGAAGGCGTTAAACTTGAGAACAAAGAACCGGTGGTAACTGAGGTGGGAAGAAGACTGTCTTGTCAGGAAGCACAAAAACTACTTAGTGACTTAGTCAACAGCAAATGCCAGTCAACAAGATTGGATATGATCAGAAATTCTGATTAAATCTTGGGACGCATTAATTTCAATTAATGTGTTAACGTGTGGCAGATAGCCAGGTGTGATGGTGCATGATTATAATCCTAACATTCTGGGAAGATTGAGGCAGAAGGGTCACAAGTTCAAGCCCAGCCTGGAAGACTTAGCAACTTAGTGAGACTGTCTCAAAATTAAAAAGAAAAAATTAAAATATGAGAAACACAAATATAAATGCAGTGGTACCTCAATTCATGAACTTGATTCTTTCCAGGATTCTGGTTGTAGACCAAGTTGGACAAGAACAGAATCAAATTCAATGCTTAGGTTCAATGTTGAACTTACAGGGAAATCTGATTCGATTCTCATCCAGTTCAGCTTGTGACAAAAATTGAGTTCATAAACCAAGATAGTACTGTAATTTAAAAAGAAAAGGACAGATGACCGGAAATAAAGACGTAGACTTTGTGGAGATGGGAAAGGCATCTAAGGATGGGGACGGATGGAAGGGTGGGAAGAGAAGTAAAAACGATTAACATGTGATTTGTATATGCACCAATCCTCAGGATGAACATAATTATGATACTAGTAAAATAAATTTAAAATAATGGGCGGGGGATGTAGCCCCTTGTGAAGATCCTGGATTTGATCCCCATTACCTCTCCCCCAAATAATTAGATGGTTTTCCCGTCCTGAAACCCATCCGTCAGATGATCAGCTTGGAATGCCCTTGTAAATCAACTCAATTATGTACAGAAAAAGTGATGTGGTAGAAGACACTCAAAATCATGTCCTATTAACAAAAATTGAGAAACTGGGGAGTATTTAACCTGAAGAATAAAAGAGTGAGCACACTGGAAGAGTAATCTGAGGTACACTCGCTGGGGGTTCGCTGTTGCCCATTGGCCTGTGCCACGTGAGAGTGACAAGCTTTCTTTCCTAGTCCCGTACCACACTTCCTGTGCCATAGCATCCGGTGTGAAGGCCAGGAGCTGACAGCTGGTTCTGCAACCAGCCAGTAGTGCCAGCACCCGGGGAACAAAGGTGAGCTGGACCCAATTCTCCCCACATGGGACGTTGGCCTGGGAAATGCTGAAAGACTCAACCAGTTAATAATAAAAGCAAAAGTTGAAAAGAGGCCAGCAGAGTTGATCCATGGCAAATGGAGACCATGTGTAAACTAAGATAATGAGGGAGCAAAGCTCTTTGTAAGCAGAGACTGTTCAGCAGCAGAAAGAAGAAAGCAATAAACCTCAGGGGGCAGCCAAGGTGGTAAAAGAGGGAGGGAAGGAAAAGGAAGAGAGAGAAACATACGGAGACAGAGACGGAGGGCCCCAGTAGCTGGCTCTGCTCCCCCTAGCTCCTCTCTTTTAATTCTATATGGATACATAAACTCTTCTTTTTAAGGTGACTTTTGCAAGTTTTGGCACTTGAAAAACTAAATAAACAAATAAAAGCAAACTGTCTTAGGAAAAATGAATCGAACCTATTTTCACAGTATTAGGGGCAAACACCAGTTGGTAGACAGATGCTCCAGAGAGGTGGGGCTCTTTTTAATAGTCCATTAAAAATGCAATAGGCTGCCTCAAAAATTGCCACAGGCCTGGTGAAAGCTTAAGCCGCCAGTCACATGTCAGGGATCTGAGCCCCAGCTCCAGCACCCTGACTTCCGATGCCCTTCCGCCCTCGAGACTGGAGGCAGAAAATTCATATCTCAAGGCAATAGATAATGGCTTTCAGTATCTAAGAAAAGAATAATCTTCTAAAATAGGACTTTGTCTTTTGTTTTTCTTTTAGAATATGTTCTCTCCAGTGCTTTGCCATCATAAATTTCTTTTCTTTCAAATGAGAAAAGACAAGACCAACTCTAACTTTTCAAAATTCAATCAATAATGTTTTAAATGGCTGAGATTTTGAGAAAAGAAACAGGTCATTTTTGGCATCATTTTTTTTTCGTTTCATTTGTATTTTTTAGTAAACTCAGTTCATATGATTTTGATATATTTACACTTAGCTCCCTAACATGTGTGGTTAGCAATTTGATGACTATGCACCTTCTAATTAGTTTGTCTCAGAACCAGAAATTCAGGGGTTGCCAACACCACCAAAGTGAAATCCAGCTGACACATACTTGGATACAAATTGAAAAAGCCATAAAATTCAGGATCATGCTAAACCCAGTGATAAAAGTTCTCTTGTTCCCGAGAAAGTTACAGACAAAACATATTCCAAGAATAAAGTATTTTACCAACTTTTTGTACAAACATGTGTTGCACAGATAAATGGCAGTGGAACAGCTGCCTTTCTTGTTGCTTTGCTACCATGGTTACCAGAACTTGTGATTATAGAGGTTTGTTGAGACGGTGCCCAAAGAACCTGGAGACTCAGTCAAGCAACCAAGTCAGTCTGGTCTTTAAACAGAATGTAAACCAAACCACTCCTAGCAGATACTCACAGAATCAGCTCATGTTGAGTGCAGTAGGAACTTTGGAAGTCATCTTAGCCAATCCTTCACTCTACTAATGTGTTTTAAATGGTTGTTTTGACATTCTATGTACATAACCTTTAAAATTCAGATGACATTGGTCCAGGCATGAGTTTAATTATAAAACTCAAGGCACATATGGAGCAGAGAAAATTTTTCCAGGGAAACCTCGAGAATTATGTTTTATGGATGCTTTCTTCTACTTATTCTTGAGACCCACAACATGGAAATGGATTTCCCCCTCTAAATATGTAAGAAAGAGTGATAGCACGACCAAACTATATAACATGTACATTCATTTGTCCTTACTGCATAAAATGTACATTTTATATATGAGAATTTATGTCAATAAAAATTCTAAACTTTCTTAAATATATATATACACATGCCAATTTTCTGCAAGCCAACATTGCATAAATCATATATTCAAAACAAATACCAAAAATACATGACTTATATAATTAAACACTTATGTATTAAATTTACATATGGGCATAATCTTTCCAATTTAAAAATATTTAGCCATACTAGGGCCCATATATTCAGCAATTGTTGGGAAAAAAATAAATCTTTAGCCAGAAGTCCAGGTGACGGGTTAAAGATTCGCTCCACAGACCTTGTGTGACCTTGAGCACCCCGCAAATTAGGGACTCAGTTCCAATCCAGCTCCACCAGTTGTTTTGTCTTTTGCCTGGAAGTCTCTGCTTATCCTACCCCATTTACAAGCTTCAGTATTTAGTCCTTGTGTTTCTACTAACTACTGAGGCAGAACACGGCCCGTCTAACTTGGACAACCATAGTCTAGACCAAAATCCCTTTCATTGTTTCTGTTAAGCATCATTGTTGTGAGATAAGCACTTTATCCTCACCATATAACAGAGAAAAAAAAACACATATCTTAAAAGGGTCAATGGCTCATAAGACCGTGTCTTTCTTTTCTGTCTTCTAGAAATGCATTTCTGCCCGGTATGGTGACACTCTTAGGAGGCGGAGGCAGGGGATTCCCACCAATTTGAGGCCAGTCTGGGCTACATAGTGAGACATAGTCTCAAGAATAAATAAATAAGTAAACAATGACTTCCTGCTTAAAATCCTCTTCTTTGGGAAGTTCTTCATGCCTCCAAGATAACTGGTGTCTTTCCTCCACCCATCCAAACTGCACCTGCTGTGGAATAAGGTTCTCCATGAGCCCTCTGTGTTCCAGTCCAACTTGAACCTCTAAAGGGCACACAGAGTCCTTGTGCTATTCAGTTCCACAATGCATGTGAGCCTGGGTTTATTTGAATTATTTCATTTATTAATCTTATCTTCCTAATGATAGCAGGGATTATAAAAGGAAATAATTATGATTTATATTCTTTTTCTGTTTCTTAGTGGATAAATAAAATGCATAATCTGAAGTGTTAAATACATACCAGTTAGTCGATAGATAAATACTAAAATTCATTTCCACCTTACCAATGATTATAAAGATTTCTGCCACTAGCCATGGCATATTTATTTTCTCCAAAATTATCACTTAATTTCTAAAATTGTTGATCTATAAGAACTTATCTATGACATTTATGAAAAGTCATGCACTTTGCAAAAACTAGTAATCTAGCCACATATCAGTGTAGTTATCTAATAAGCATTTAAAGTACTAATCTCTTCCATTCCGAGAGTTCACATTCTCCTAAGAAAAATTTTATTGATAAATTAAGATAGAATACAAAGAGTTCTTCCAAAGATTCAAGTTCCATCACAGGAAAAGCCAGAGGCAAACCCAGAGGTTTCCTAAGCAAACTCTACAATCAAATGTTTGCACAAATTCTGAAACAAATTGTTCCTATGTCCTTACTGTAAGAAGACATATTGCTCTTAGGGTCTAAGTGTGAGCTACAAAAAATAATAAGAAGAAGAATGGAAATGGAGAAAGGGGATTAAGAGGCAGAGGGGGGGAAACATTGGAAAGGGAATTAAGAAGAAATTATCATGTGTTATGCACATGTACCTGCCCCCCCATGAATGTAAACTTCATGTATTACAAACATATTCTAATAAAAAAATAATAATTTACAGTTGTAAAAAACATAGCTGTGAAAAAAAGAAGTTAGAAGGGCACACAAATAGTCAGTAGAGATAAAAATAATTTAGGAAAAAAATCAGTGAATGTTTGAAAAAAGTAAATTTGGAAAAATAAAAGATGTGAAGTTGTATTAATGAAAATGTAGTTAGCTTTTTTCAAAATAAAAGGCATACTCACCTGAAGCATCTGTCTACTTCCATCATGTTATTTACTGTGGTTTTTGCTTTTTCATGCCTGTAAAATTCTTGTACATATGCCTGGGGACTGGCATGGGTTCAGTTGGCTTTTATTCAAGTCTATCTTTTGGTAAAAATTAGTGTAAGATGGAAACACTGTCTTTACTTATTTTGCAATCTTCATGTTACATGACAACATCAAGATCTCACTGCAGATCAGTGTACACATCAAATATGTGTCTTAAAACTCTTTGAACGTATTATGAACGCTCTTTTTCACATCTTCCTTTTACATTTCAGAATGTTGTTATTGTTGTTATGTTTATATAAAATATGGTAGATTTCATTTTCTTCCAGAAGCAAGAAAAACAGACCTGTGCTATCACTTGCTTTGCAATAGGTTCATCTGATGAGTACCGACTGGAAGCATGGGAAATAATAAGACTTACCAACATGGACAAGAACTTTGGAAGAGTAACTTCAACACTAAGTGGCCCCAGTGGAGAAGAAACAAGTGTGAGCACTGGAGGGAGGAATGCACTTCGCACCTCGTCTCTTCTTGTGATTTGTGAATTATGGTTAACAAGGAAGCAGAAATTATAGCACTCCCGGATAAAGGCAAAATACTTAAAATGATTACATTATACATAGAGAGAAGGAAGACATCTAAAGGGAGATGACATGCCCCTACTTCATTTGAATGGAAAAAATTATGAAATCAGTACACATTAACAAATTAGTATAAGTATGTAATACCAAAAACAACCAGTAAAAACATTAATACAGAGATGTGAATGCAAAATCACAGCAGCCAAATCAAAATTATAAGAAATGCCAAGACCTGTCATGTAAAAGTACAAGATCCCAATGATGAATATAACTGTACTGTATACCTAAAATGTACCAATAAATTCAATTTAAAAAATTATAAGAAATGTTCAAGGGGCCGAGACTTTGGCTCATTGGTTCTGCTGCCTTCCTCGCAAGCACAAGGGCCTGAGTTCGATCCCCTGTACGCAACCTCCCAAAAAAAGAAATGTTCAAGTACATACAGGAAGACAAAAAATAGTAAAATAGAAAATAAATACCAAACCAAACCAAGAATAACATAAACTTAAATCATAAAATATGAATAATTATATCAAATGTGAATTATCTACATACATCAATTAAAAGGCAGGTACTCAAGGGGTAGAAGATTGGGTTTTAAAATATGACCAAAGTGATGCTTTCTAAAAGAAATTCACTGCAAAAATAGTGTTATACAGACGCTGAAAGTAAAGAATGACAAAGATATATCATCTAACAATCAAAAGAAAGAAAGAATACATATGTGCTCAATAGCAAGTAGACTTCAGAGCAAAGAAAATTACCAGAGAAAATGAAGGACATTATATAATATTCACCAAAATGCTATAGCAATCCTATATTGTGTTCACAAACAATAGAGTTTCAAAATATGTGAAGCAAAAACTGATGGAACTAAAAGGAAATCCACAGATATAGTTTGATTCCTGGACACTCCATTAGAACACTTGGTAGAGCTAGCATAAAATCAGTGAGGATACACCACACTTGATCTCAGCCAAAAGGCTAAGAAAGTGATCAGCAAAGACGTAGAAGAGTTCAGTAGTCCCTACAACCAACAGAATCTAGCTGACGAAAAACTGAACACATTCTTCTCAAGTACTTAGGGATTATAGATGCTCCTGGACTTACACTGGGGTTGCATCCCAGTACCTCCATTGAAATCCACACATTGAAAATACCATGAGTCAAAAATACATTTCATACAGCTCATCCACCGGACAGCCTAGCTTTGCAGCACAGTTTGCCATAATGTACTGGTTTTTTATCCTCACCATCATGTGGCTGATTACGAGCTATGGCCACTTACTGCTGGCCAACATCACAGAAAGAATATTGTATCACAGAGAACTAGCCTAGCAAAATACCAAAATTCAGAATGCAAACTACGATTTCTATGATATGTGTATAGCTTTTGCAACATTGTAAAAAATTAAAAATACTGTAAATGAAATAATTATAAATCTGTAGTCAGCCCTCTGTATCTGTTAGTTTGCATTCTTGTATTCAAACAGCTGTAGATTGAAAATACTGTTACTCAGAAAAAAGTGCATCTGTACTGAGTATGTATAAATGTTCTTCTTGTTATTATTCCTTAAGCAATACAGTGTAACAAATATTTATATAGCATTTACATTTCATAGATATTATAAATAATCTAGGGATTATTCAAAGTATAGAAGAGGATATGCATAACTTATATGCAAGAATTATGCCATTTTCTCTAAGGGCTTTAGTATACATAAATCAGGTATCTTTAAGGCATCCTGGAACAGACATTCTGTACATAATCAAAGACAACTAACTGTATATGCCAAGGTAGACCACATCTTGAGCTGTAAAATAAATATCAACAAATTCAGAAAAATTGAGTGTTTTCTCTCATAGTAATAGACAAAAAGTAAAAGTTAATTATAGAAAGATAACAAGGAAATCTCCAAATCATTTGAAACTAAATGGCACACTTCCTAATAATTCATGAGCCAAATGAGAAACCTCAAAGGAAGAAAAAAATTTACATTTTTCTAAATGACACAATAAATCGAACATATCAAAACTTGTGAGTCAAACTGAAGTGGTGCTGGGCAGGGAATTCATGTTATTAAATTTGTATATTAGAAAAGACTAGGTCTAAATAATCAACTAAGTTACTGTCTCAATAATCTAGAAAAAGTGCAACAAAATAAACCCATCATGCAAAGAATCAAAATCTTAAAGATGTGAGCAGACAAAATTAAAAAGCAGAAAAGTAACAGAGAAAACCAATAAAGAAAGGATTGTGTCTTATAAAATTTCAATAAAATTGACAACTGTAATAATATTGGCAAAAAGAAGATATAAATTATCAGACATGAAACAAGGGAAATCACTACAGACTGAAAGCATCAAGGAGGATAATAAATGAATATTATGAACAACTCTACACACAAAATTTTGACACTATAGATAAAATAGCCCAGTTCCTTGCAAACTAAAACTACCACAACTTATCCAGTATGAAATAGATAATTTGAATAGTCCCACAACTGTTAAGGAAGTTGAATTTTTAATTTAAAAGCTACCCTCCTGACCAGTTCTCTAGGCTGATACTGTTCACTAGAGAATTCTATTAAAGTTCTAAACAGAGCTACTAGATGGGTGATGTCAGCAAAACAGTGGAGCAGAAAAGTACTGGACCATCCTTCCCTCAACAAATGTACCAACTTAGCAACAATGCATGGAAAAATTCCTATTGAGAAAGACTAACTGACAGGCTGAGTACCCCAGATGTCCATGAAATCAAACTCATGAAAGCAAGTAGGGAGAATGTGGGCACCTTCTCACCAGAATACACATTCCTGTCCCAGTAGCACACAATCGATGAGGGACTCACCAGATTCTCCCAGATTCTCCGAGGGGAGAGAAAGAGTTGGTCCACATGTACAGTGCCCCAGCTTCAATGGAGACTCCATATGACTGACTTCTAATGTGCCTGTCTTGATCACTAGAAGATCCAGCAAAATCTAGCTGACTGAAAACACGGACTACGGTTTGGGCCAGTAATCACCACATCCTCCTCCCCCCAGGTCAGCACAGATCAAGCAGACAAAATGTACCTGCACACCCCACATACACACACACACTCAAATCCCACATTAACCTCCAGCTCTTCTTAAACAGAGAAAGGGTTGATCTGTGTGGACAGCATCCAACTTTTCCAGGAGCTGCTAAAAAAAAAAATGATTTATGTCAAATTTTTCCCCATACATTCACTGATGGAACCTGGCATATCCTAGATGCTGGAGGGTTAGAAAGAACAAAGAAAACAAGTTGGACCAACACAAAGACTTAAGAGGTCCACAGAATCTGAACAGGCTGATTAGGGTGGGGTCTCTCCCACACAAGGCCACTCTGTAAAGACTAAGAGAAGAAGCTTCTTTGTTTAAAACACAAGAGACCAATCCAGAGAGTCAAAGAAGATGAGAAAAAAGCAATTATATTCCAATTGCCTGGTAACTAACTCAAAATAACTATAATTAAGAATACTCATTGTGGTGATGGAAACTAAGTTGTGCATGAAAACAATGAAATTTTTAATAAAAGAGCAGAAAATACCAGAAATATACAGAAATTATGAAGCTAATGAATACAATAACTGAATAGAAAGAGTTCACAGTGGTGGCAAACCTATGGCAGGCTTGCTACCCCGGCCTGTTTGTACCTTGAAACTGTAAAAAGTTCATCATCACTGTTTGAGATCAAGCAGAAGAAAGGATCTGTGAAGTCAATGACACATTATTGAAAAGTATTCATTGGAGGAGCAAAAATCAAAAAGAATGATGGAGTGACTAAAGCCCAAGGGGTAGATAGGACAACTTCAGTAACCCAACTGAATTCATTATAGAAGTAAGAGAAGGAAAGAAAAAGAAAGTATCAGAAAGCTTTTCAAAATTGAGTGAATTAAAATTTCACATAACTCCTGAAGAAGCCTAAAGGAACTTAACTGTGTAGTCAGCTTTCTGTCACAAAGACAAAAATAAATGAGAAAATCAACTGTAAAGCTTCTTTTTGTTCATCAGAGATCGGGGCTGTGATCAACCTCGTTGTCTTGGGGCTGTTGGAAAGGTGTGAATGCTGTGAAGGGGTGGGTGTGGTGCTACTTTTAACTCCAAAGCAGCTGGACAGCAGAAGGAGAAAGAGGAGCCAGCTAGGCTTCCAGAACTCCCCTCAAAATGACCCAATCTCCTTCCACCAGGCCCCACCTGCTAAAGATTCTAACACGTCCCTCACAGTGCCACAGGCTAGTGACCAAGCCTTTAGTAGTGTGCCTTTAGGGAACATTTAAAATCCAAACTATAAAATAGTTACGATGAATCTGAAGATAGTCATACTAGGACTCACTATAATGAACTTGTCAAAAGTCAAGGGCAAAAAGAATTCTGAAAGCAGGAAGAAAAAGATGACTTGTCACAGACAAGGGAGCTCCTGATGACTGTGAGCATGGATCTCAGCAGAAGCCTTGCAGGCCAGAAGTGAGTGGATGAGATCCTTGATAGGCTAAAAGTTAAACAGCAGCAACCACTATGACTGGAAAAATTATCCTTCAAAAATGAAGAGGAGGAAAACTCTTTCCCACACAAACAAAAGCTAAAGGAGTTCATCCCAACTGATCATGCCTTAAAAGCAATGCTAAAGAGAGCTCTTCAACTTGAAAGGATGCTACACAGCAACATTATTCTATATTATATTAGTGCATAATAGTATAAAACTCATTGGCAAAGGTAACTATATAGACAAATACCAAATAGTATAATACTGTAATGATGGCAGGACATTTTAAATCTACTATAAAAATGAAAGACAAAAGTATTCAAAAATATAACTGAAGAATATGTTGATAGATATACAATATAAACAGGTCATGATTGTGACAACAACTACATAAACTGTAGAATAAGGGAGAAATAAAGCGTTGAATTTCTGTGTGCAGTTAGGTTTGTTACTGCCAGCTCAAAATAGACTACTCTAAAGATATTTTATGTAAGCCCTATTGTACCCCAAAAAATATATCCATAGAAATCACACAAAGGAAAAAAAGGAAAGAATCAAATAACGTTACTACAAAGTGTCAACAGTACAATAAAGACAGCAAGAGGGGAGTAAAGACGAGAAAAAGAACTATGAGGAGTAAAAAATATTTAATAAAATAAGCAATAATAGATTCTTTTTCATCAATAATTAGTTTAAATGTAAATGGATTAAACTGCCCAATCAAAAGAAATAGAGTGGCTGAATGGATTTTTTTAAATGACCCTACGGAAGCTCATTCTATTAAGACACATAGGCTGAAAGTGAAGGGATTTAAAAGATATTCCGTGCAGGGCCAGGGATTTGGCTCAGTGGTTCTGCTGCCTGCCTTGCAAGCACAAGGGCCTGAGTTCGGTCCCTGATTAAAAAAATAAAAAGATGTTTTATGCAAATGGTAACAAAAAGAGTATATATCAGACAAGGAACACTTTAGGTCAAGAATGGTCAAAAGAGAGGGATGGGATTTAGCTCAGTGGTTCTGCCGCCTGCCTCACAAGCGCAAGAACTGGAATTTATCCCTGGTACCCCCCCTCAAAAAAATGGTCATAAGAGATAAAAGTTGACAGAATCAATTTTCCAGAAAAATATACCATAAACATATATGTGCAGCAAACATCGGCAGAACTGATGAGGGCAAAAACATCATTATAAAAGTAGTAAGAGACTTTAATAGCCTAATTTTAATAATGGATAGATATCCAGACAGAAGACCAATAAGGAAACAAAGGACTTTATAGACTAAAAGGGCCAGAGAGATGGATAAAGAACATTCCACCCAGTTGCAAAGGTATGCATTTTCTTTTCAAGAGCACAGTATGGATCACATGTTAGGTCACAAAGTGGATCCTAACAAATTTAAGAAGATTGAAACCGTACCAAGTATCCATTGTTTAACAGTGGAATAAAACCAAAAATAAAGAGAAAGAAAAGTAAAACTCCAGCTACATGATTCCTAGGTAGGTACCAAGGGAATTAGATTCACCATTCTATGTAGATACTTGCATATCAATATTTATTGGGGCAAAATTCTTGATAGTCAAGACAGAATCAGCCTCAGTTACTGTCAATGAATGAATGAATGAATGAAGAAAATATGGCATATAAACATAATGAAGTATTTACTCATAAAGAAAGAAATCATGGCATTTGCAGGAAAAGGAATGAAAACTATGCCATTAATGAAGATATCGACACTGATATTAGAAATACAATATGCTATGTTTTGGAAATGATTTGTCCCCCAAAGGTACATGTTCTAGAAGTTCAGTAGCCAATGTAATAGTATTGAAAGATGATGGAACTTTTTGTTTTTCTGGTTCTTGTGATTGCCTTGTGCATGCTAGGCAAATGCTCTGCCAATGAGCTACCCTCCCAGCTCCAGGTGGTAATACTTTTAAGAAGTAGAACTGACAAGAAGGCAACTTGCTCATGAAGAGATGAATGCTGCTCCAGAGAGTGGATTAGATCTCTCGAGAATGAATTAGCTCCCATAATACAGACTGTTACCAAATAATGAGCCTAGCCCTTCCCAAGACTCCTTTTCTCTCTCACAATCCTATGACCCATTCACACTAAGTTCTACCATGTAATACTCCCCACCCCAAGGCTCTCACCAGAACCTGATATTGGCATTATGCTCTTGGATATCAGAGCTTTGAGCTAAATAAACTTTGTTTTTATAAAGTTCCTAGTGAATTCTGTTGTAGAAATACAATATGGGCTAAGACATAATCCTGCTTACAACTGCTTTTTAAAAATGAAACATTGAGGTATAACTCTAGCCAATATGCAAAGGACTTTTATGCTAAAAATAATACAATACTAATCAAAGAAAACCTAACTAAATGGAGAGACGTTGCCAGTTCACAGTTTGAAACATCCATCTAGTAAATGTATCAGTTCTCTATGAAATGATTCCTACCAAAATCCTAGCAAGATTTTTTTCATAGATATGGACAAGGTTTTTCTAAAATCCATGTGGAAATTTGTACATCTCTATTCTAGGATATTCTTGACAAAAGATAAAGATATTTCTGTGTCCATTCTAAGCATTATTATGTAGCTACAGGAATCAAGACAATGTAGTATTATTGAAGAGATAAGCACATATATTAGTAACATACAAAATAGAAACAGGGCACATAAATAAATGCTTAAATAGTTTTTGATAAAGTTTCCACATAAATTCAATAAAGAAAGGTAAATGTTTCAGTTAGTTCTGGAGTAATTAGCCATCCACAGGCAAAAAATGACCTAAACATCTCATACCAAAATCATCTCATCTCGTCTCATAGCAAATTATTTGCTTGTTTGTTTGTTTGTTTGGTACTGGGGATCGAACTCGGGTCCTTGCGCTTGCGAGGCAGGCCACCGAACTGCTGAGCTAAATCCCTGGCCCTCATAGCAAATTATATAACAGACTTACATGGTAAGACTTTTACTTATAAAACTTATAGAAAAACATAACACAGAAAGAAGTCCTGGGCATGTAGCACTGATGTAGCTAGGAGTACTTAGACTGGACATTTAAAAAGTGACCATAAAATGAAAAATTAGGAAACTAGACTTCATCAAAGTCAAGTACTTGGGCTGCAGATGCAGCTCAGTGTCAAGTGCTTACTTATCACTATAGAGCCGGAAAATACCAACATAGATACTTGCGTGCATACATACAAACTTTTGCTCTTCAAAGAGACTCTGTTAAAATTATAAAGGTCAAGCTACCAAATTCGAGAAGACATTTGATAACCACACATCCAATAAAAGAATCTTTTCTAGAATGTACAAAGAACTCTCAAAACAAGGCTAAAACAAGAGGGTCACAAGTGCAAAGCCAGCCTGGGCAATTTAGAAAGATGATTTTTCAAACTAAAAAACAAAAAGAACTGGAAATATGGCTCAGCGGTAGAGCATTCCTAGGTTTGATCCCCAGTGTCACAAAAACAATCAACCAAACAAAAAGCCAATTGTAAGATCTAAGTAGACAATGAGTGAAAGACCATGAAGAGCCATTTTAAAACCAAAGGAAGTGGACAAATGACAGATAAGTACATAAAAAGAATGTCCAGTCTCGCTATTTTTGAAATGCACATTAAAATCACAATGAAGTGTCATTATACACCTATTAAGATAGCTAAAATATTAAAAAATACTGAAAACACCAAATACAGGCAACAATGCACAGAAACTGTCACTCAGCAGCAGTAGAAAAGTTTAACAGCTTTAAAAATATGAAACTACTGTATCATACCAATTGTACTATTTCACACATACCCCACAAAATAAGGATTTATTTTCACATAAAAATCTATATATAACTACATTGTTATAGCCTTGTTCAAAATGACTAAAAACTGGAAACTGGAAACCTTCAATGGGCATATGTTTAAACTACCTGTATGTATCACGCCATAGAACACTATTCCACAATTAAAAAGGACAATCTGTTAATACAAGCAACAATTTGATGTATGCTTTAGAGAACTACACAGAATGGGAAGACAACCCAGTTTCAAAGGATTATTTACTGTGTGCCTCTATTTTTACAACATTCTTGAAATGATGAAATTACGTTGTTGACAGACAGGTTAGTGTTTGTCAAGGTTAGGAAGAAGGGGAAAAGCAGAAAAGAATGGGACTTGGCTACAAAAGAGGAGCTTGGAGAATCCTTGAAGTAATGAAAATATTCTGTACTTTGCTTCTATCACTGTCAATATTCTGGTTGTGATATTATGCTATAGTTTAACAAAATGATACCACTGAGAGAAATGAGTAAAGAATACACAGGAACTTCAGTGTTTTTCACAACTGCATGTGAATCTACTTACCTCAAAATAAAAAGTGAGTTTTTTTTAAAGTAGCCCAAGAGAGTAGATGGCATTTTTTATTTGAAAAAAGAAATATAAAAATGATAAAGAAAGAAAACTCTGCTTCTTTTTCCAAAATATCTGCCTAACAATCAAAAATGGCAAACAAACTGAAAATGTTAAAAGAAACAGCATACACAGGCAAAAAGAAATCTCAAAGGTTGTAATTTAACATATACATAATAAATTTAAAATAACTTATTGTACATAGATGGTAATAAGATAAACCAGTAATTTAAAAAGTAATACAATTAATCCATAGGGGCAGAAATTTACATTAAAATGTATAAAAATATATGAAAAGAATTTTGAATTTTGTACAGACCCAAATTAAAGGTTCATTCAAGACAGTCATGGTTTAAGTAGACTAGTATGATTTATTTCCATTAAATTGTATAGTCATTTAAAATAATATTTTTAAAGCAAAAATTAATTCAGTATAATATACTTTAAATTTCTCAAATAGCATCAAAATTTTCATATTCATATACTGGGATGCATGTTCTGTGTGTGTGTATGTATGTGTGTGTGTGTGATGTCTGCTGTTACCAGGAGCAAGATATTTCAAACTAGCCCATATTTTACCAGACCTGACTCATCACCAGTTCCCTGCAGAATTAGATCAGAAATGGTTGAACAAACTTCAGCTGCATATATATATAAATAAATAAATAAATAAATAAAAATTTAAAGGTTTTGGTTAAATTGAGTCCTTGTTGCTAACTCTAACTGATCATTTTAATTCACAATGTGAACTCACGGTAAACTGAGAAGTGTTACACAAAGAACAGATACTCATTGGCACATTTGAGTGAAGTAACTGAATTAGGAATTGACTTACCTGATGGATTCAATCCAAATCTATTGTGTTGTTGCAGGTATTTCTTAATGTTTTTTTAATAATGAGCATTGAAAATGATGGCTTTAATTTTTTAAAACTAAACACTTCAGAAATTTAAAATTCTCCTTTGATCTTTTAGCAACATCTTTGGATTTACAGAAGGGAGAAAGCATCAGTGTTTTACGTCTTATTTATCCTTCTTATAGATTAACCACTACACTGCATCTTTACATTCCATCCTAACCTTAAACACCCTTATTCAGGCTTTCCTCATTTATATTTCAAAGCTACTATAACATCATATCTGCTCTTTTCTTCTAATTAATTTCTCATCTGCTTCACTTTTAAAATTGTACTTCTTAAAGTGCATTTTCCCAACCCAGAACTTCACCTTGACTCAATCAATACTGCCAACTCCTCCAGCCTTTCACAACCCATTCAGTTCTACCCAGCTTTGCTTCCTAAAATTCACCCACACACATGCTTCACCTCAAATAGACAAGCGTCCTCACATGCCCCTGTGATTACCCAAATCTATCTTCCTGTGTGGGATTTTCTAGCCTGAAAATAGTCCCTTACCAGCCCATCACATTCTCCAAACTCCCTCTGCTTTCCATACTTCTGATAGTTCAAGATCCACTCAAGACCACCATCCCTGAGCAACCCTTTCAACTTCCCACCCCACAGCTCCCTCCGGGGCTATGCTCACATATGTTCTAGAGTAGGGTAGTCCTTGGCTCCTTATTCTCAAAATCACTTACCTATTCTACAAGAATACATCGAGCACTTAATTGTATATAAGTTACTTTGCTAATTACAGCAATGTTTCACATTCCTTAGTTTTCATTCTCCAACTATATGTTTGGCAAATAAAATGCTATATGCCTTGTCTCCTTTTCCAGACTCCTCTGTACCCAGCAGTGTGGTTGATGTATCATCACTGTTAGCATGATCAGCATCAGACAGTTGAGCTGCTTCTGCTTATTGTCGGTGTCCTACTTGGCACCGAAACTCAAAGATGTATGACATAGCCCTGCAACCACAGTTTAGGTGGTGAGGAAAATATCAAATGAATGGTGTGCGCTGTGACGGGGGCGCGGGGACTCAGAAGCCAGAGCAATCACAAAGAGAACATGACAGAGGTGGTAGGGCTCTTCGCATTTAATGTTTTCTGTGGTGGACCTTGTAGTGAGATCTCTTCGTGAAAGCTGATGCTGGTGAGAATATCAGTATCAACTGCTACACTCCTCAGTGGGAATTGTTTTTAGCGGCATGAAATGGCCTGGGAAAGCTTGCAGCCTCTTCCAAGCAGCCCACAGCTAATAATTAGCTTATTCAAAGAAATGGCAACCCAAGTTCTTTTATCTCAGTTTGAGCCAACTCAGAAGGACCAGCTAACCTCAGAACTCCTGCTATGATCAGCAGAGCCTCACTTGCACCTGAAGTGCTACTCAGCTTCTCACTGTGCCTGCTTTGCAGACTTCTTTTGGTTATCTCCCAAGACTTCTCTTCAACAAAACGGTTAGTGTCAACTCCCCACCTCACAGGCTGGTTCCACGAAGCCCTGTTATGTTCATGCCTTTAAATCTCTGAATTCTGTGGAGTCCACAGAAGTTTTAATTCCCATCTTCTACAAAAGAAGAACTGAAGACTAGAGAGAAGAAATTCCAAAATCCTTCATCTAGTGGGGTGGGGATTGGGGAAAGGAAAGACGGGAATGGAATTAATATGAGAAAAGGAATACATGGAAACAAAGGGGTTGAAGGGCAGGCAGCGGCATGGAGAAAAATGAGAACCAAGATATATTATGTAATGGTACAAATGTCCAGTGATGAATGTCATTATATGCCTTAAAATGTACCAACCAAATTAATTAAAAAGGAAAAATCCTTCATCTAGAAAACAGAGGGTCCAAGATTCAAACCCTGACTACCTCAGCTGCATCCATGTTCTTATCTTGCACAGTATGGACAGTACATTGGTTTTAAGGAGCGAGTGTGAACATATACAGTAATAGCAAACCTGAGCCCCTTTTTGTCCATCAATTCCTAACAGAGTGACCTTGAATAAATCACACAACCTCTCACACTTTAACTTCTTAGATCATCCTACATGTATGAAATGCTCAGCAGTATACCTCCTCATAACATATTGCAAGGAATAGCTGAAACTGAAAAGGCACAATTTGCTCTTCGTGGGAAGGAGTTGGTAATATACAGATTATTGGAATCATGGAATGTTTTCCTGATCATCCCATTGAAATCAGCCATTCCTTTTGATTATCTAATTTATCTGGCATTTCATACTTTGCTATTTATATGTTTTACTCTTTAAAGTACATTGTATTTCAGCTTTGCTGTCTCTGGGACACAATACCACACAGTCACAACTTACAGAAAGAGAGGCTTCATTTGGCTAATGGTTTCAGAGGATTTGATCCATGGTCAATGGCTCCAAAGCAAAAACATCATGGTAGAAAGGCTTGGCAGAACAAAGCTGCTCTGTCCATGGTGACCCAGAAGTAGAATAGGGGAACCGTGCCAGAGTGGAAGGACACAGGGACCAAGTGTAATGCCCAGAATTACACCTCCGTGACCCGGCCAGGAACATCCAAAAGTTCACTTGGGTGTATTCCCAAACCAATCACATTGATATTAAACTTAACTTAATATATACCTATTATATGCTTATAGTTATGGGCCTTATTATATACTTATTGGCCTCAATTTGCCAATAGTGCTTCTACTTTCCTCATAGCCCAGATCAGTAAGTGCCAGAGGTAAAATGTTGAGTTAATGTATATTGATTCTGCTGATAGATGCTGAATTAACAGATGCCATTCTTTTTTATGTCTATCCAGTAAGTTAAAGACAGAAAATATAGACTTCACCATAAGAACAGGTTTCCCTGAAAAACATAGAGGAAGTATTAGCAAGGGAGCAGTGAACTGAAACATTCAGCTTGATGAAAGAATATACACTTAAGGATGAAGAGTCTACTGGTAAATCACTCATAGCTCAGTGGTGCTGCTGCCTGCCTCACAAGCACAAGGACCTGAGTTCGATCTCCAGGACCAAAAAAAAAAAAAAAAAAAAAAAAAA
>NW_022900915.1:34636157-34738795 GCF_012274545.1 Fukomys damarensis | reverse complement strand
AAAAAAAAAAAAAAAAAAAAATCACTCATCCTCACAGCTGAGTATGAGGAGTGGAGGGGTGACCAGAAGAGCCACCCCAAGGCTACTTATTCCTGGGAAGTGTGCAAACAAGAGGGCCAGGAGGAAAGAGTCCCCCAAGAATGCACACTTACAAACATTAATCTCAGGCAAGTTGGAAGCAAAGGATTTGCTGAGATGGAGGATGGGGTGGAAATGCTGCCATAGGAAATGTGATAGGGAGTCAGCAAAAGAATTGTGAACAGCCATAAAATTAGAAAGCATGACTCGGTACAGTTCCATTCAGAATAGTTTTGTGATTTTCAATAGCAACATTCAACAGCCCAGCTGTGTGATGAGAGAAATAACATTGCAAAGATGACCCTGGGTGGGAAAATTCTCTTCCCTGATTGATTCCTTGTGCATGTTCATAGATTTAAATGTATATGACAGTGTCAACCATTTAGAAATAGTGGTATATTGAATAAGAGATCTCCTTCAGTCAGAGTCAGGGCAGCAAAGCTCCTAAGAGCAAAACTTCCATCAATTTATGGTCTTAAATTTGAATACAGTTCCCACTCAAATTAGCTGTGGAGAACATTAGTTATCTGTATTTATGCACTATTGTACAATACATATATCTTAAATTGTGAGAATTGAATAAGGTTTAAGGCATTTTAACACAGTACTCATAAGTGTTGAATAATATTAGACTATAATAAATGCAGAGAAAGAAAAGTTGGCACTCACAAGAATAAGCATTACTTGTTTTTATAGCTTATGAGATTATAAAACTAGATCTTCTCATAATTATATTTAAATAAAACTTATCTCTTTACTGTTTGTTGGTTCCCAAGAAGACTACACAGTCCACAAAGGCAGAGACCTTCTCTGCTTTGGCCAATTATGGCCCAAATATGGTACCCACCACATAGTAGGAATAAATTAATTCATCAGTTTTATAAGATGAGCATGGCATTGAGCTAAGTTGGTGATCATAAGAACACCTTAATAAAAATTTAACTGTATGTGTCAGATTACTCTACAGTTTATCACAGTGATTTAACAAAACACACTCAACATAAACAGTAGATCTGAGTTCCTACAGTTAGACATCTGTACTCCCCCAACCAAAAGACAAGCTGACACCAGGTCAGTATTGTTTAACCATCTATCTGTTCCTCTTCAAGTGGCCAGTTTAAGGGCAATATAAATAATAATGTGTGCATATGTTTTCTCATCACTGAAACAATTTTTCTTTGTCAGCCAAAACTATACCTCACTCCCATTTACATCCCTTTGCTCCTATCCAAAATCGCTGCCCATAATCACTATTTTTATTTCCCTCTACAGTCTGGCATGTCTATCATATTCTTGAATCCTTTTATGACATTTACCAAGCAGTGTAACCAGTGACATGGAAAGTGGCCATTTTTTTTTTTTTACAATTGTCCTGAAATTGTGGGTAGAGTATATAGGGAAATATTTATTTGGTTGTTACTACATTAAAAGAAAACTCTAAAAATGTTTTATTAATACAAAAAAATTATGAAGTTGGCAACCAGATGCCAGGTGCACAGTCATAGCTGGGACAGAAGTTGCTGTGTTTTGTGTTAACTGATGTGGATTTGTCACAGATTTTGGCTTTCTGATACATGAGAAGCAACTAGACTCCTTCCCATCCACTTTTGCGAACTGTTGTTTACCGGAAACAGCTTCTTTAACTTAACATTGACTGCCTATTAGAAATATTTATCTACTTATGTGTGCTTTTGTAAATAATAGATACCACTTAAATGGCTAAGGCACCCTGAAGGCTTTGTGACTGAACACTAAATGAATGACTGTCTCTTCTGCCCAGAGCCCTGTTCCATGGATTTTCCACCAGGGCCCCACTCTGAAAATACTCAGGTAGTGGAATTTAGATCGCAGGTCCAGCTATGTTTCTTTCCTATTTGTTCCTCAAATTCAGCCTTAGGATGCATCTGGACTTATAGGAGCTTCTGTTCACGAGTTAACGCTAATGAATTTCAAGGGTGCGATTAAAGAAATCCTTTTTAAAAGTAACTAATCCCATTACCTGAAATAAATAATTTATTTATCTTATTGATTTTATGCCAGAAGCAAATCTCTGAATGCAAAAGCGAGTTTACACCCAAACTATTGATTTGGTTTGAATTCAGTCAAACTTTTAAAAATTTGGAATGTTATATTACATTTATAAAAATTTATTGTGGATGAATGAAACCCATATAGCCCACCATATATAGGTAAAATTGTATTTTGGGGGCTTCTGGAGTATCACTCACCCAATGAAAGCAATTGCCCTAGTAGAATAATGATAGTTTCAGTGAGCACCTTCCAGCATGCTATAGATTTGGAAAAGTAGATTTTTTTAGAAACAGTAAACATTCTGAAATCAGTTAAATAAATATGCATGCAAATTCCACTATGTGCCAAATGGTATATTAGATACGTGTGGAGACAGCCAGGAACATTACAGTTTTCAAAGGGACAGTTAGAGATGAACAGAAGCAACTTTAGAACAAGGCAGAATATAAACATATTTTATTGGGGCTTTAAACAGTGTATCACAGAAATAAAACAAAGAAAGGTGTATTTATTTCTAAATTCATTTGGGGCTTAAGGGTGGTCTTCAACTGGAGAAAGAGTTTGTTTACTATCAGTCATTATTTTAAAGTATTTCTTTTATTGTAACAAAAATAAATGTCATTCAAAAGGTAGCACAGACATACATAAATGACTTAATTTTTTTCTTTGTTTTCCACTTATTTTTAATTTTTATTTAAAAATTTTTTATTTTCCCACTCTTCAAATTCTTCCTGTTTTCTTTCTTCTTTTTCCCACACAATCTCTTGCTCCCTCACATTGTTCTTCATCTCCCTTTTTGTTACTGTTTCTGCCCTAATTTGGATTTCTTCTTTCTTTTTATTTTTCTCTCTCTTTTTCCTTTGCTTGAATTTAACTAGTTTAATTAGTGAATATAATTTGTAGCTTCCCTAATCCTGTTAAGTTGTTCTATTCTTGTCATTGTTCTTGCACTCTGTCTTTCCCTCTTGTGCTCAACAATTTCCTAGTTTGGTGATCATCCTGTGTCCTCTGGCTTTACTTGAAACCTTCTCCTATACTTCTACCTGTCTATTCCTCTCCTCCCAACTCCATTTAAGTCCCCATCCTGAAGGGTAAAGTTGCTATATTGAAGAGTTTATTCACCATAAACATATTTTGGGCTGGTCCTCAATTTTTATTTAATTCACATAGTTAAACTCATAAACTTATAACTACCACAAATTGTCAAGTTCTAAACTTGGCTTGATGCTATTTTGTTGCTGATTGCATCAATTGGGCTAAAGGGCTGTGATTGATTTAATCAGTTGTCCTTCCTGATATTATGAAAATGAGAGTGTCTCTGAGTCATTAGAGACTCAAAACCAAAAGAGCAGCTTTATCAGGAAGATCAACACACTAACCCAGGAATTAAACCAAGGAGAGTACCAACAACAACAACAGCAAAAAAAAAATGAGAAAACACTTAAGCAAGGCACAAATACAGACTTCCAACTCATCAATGGGAAATTCTAGGGAAAACGAGGTGGAAAAAGTCTGACACCAGGACACCCTAAACTCATAGCGCAGGAGGTAACAAAACAGATTACTCAGGCTCTAGAAAAATTCAAAACACAAATAATTTCCAAGATAACTACAAAGATGGTGACCACAATGAAAGACATGGTTAAAAAGACTTTAGGACCACCAATTCCCCCACCGATAGGCTGTCCCTTTTTATTTTATTTACTTATTCCTTTTGTTTGTTTACTCATATTCAAATCGGCCATGGTAAACACCCCTGGATGACTGCCTGCGGCTTCTGGATGTGCTCTTTCTCCAGGACAAAGGACTGAGAAAATAGGCACCCGGCGGCGTGCGCACGAGCTCCCAGCCTGCGCGGGAGCTCCCGGCCTGCGCGACAACAGACCCAGGAAGGACCCAAGGATCCCCCACCGGTCCCTTTTTATTTTATTTACTTATTCCTTTTGTTTGTTTACTCATATTCAAATCGGCCATGGTAAACACCCCTGGATGACTGCCTGCGGCTTCTGGATGTGCTCTTTCTCCAGGACAAAGGACAAAGAAAATAGGCACCCGGCGGCGTGCGCACGAGCTCCCAGCCTGCGCGGGAGCTCCCGGCCTGCGCGACAACAGACCCAGGAAGGACCCAAGGACCCCAGAGGGGGTTTTTTTCAGCTGCCTGCCTACCTGCCTGTCTGCGATCACCCGGCGGCGTGCGCGTGAGCTCCCGGCCTGCGCGACAACAGACCCAGGAAGGAAGGTAGCCGCGCGGGCGCCCTTGAAACACCCACACGACCCCCCCCCCCGTTCTCAAAACTCCTGATCGGGCCAGTCCTTAGACCAACTCTGCAGAGGCATAGGTTCCCATGAAGGGTAGTTTTCTGAGCTCCGAACTTTGATCATCTTTAAAGAAAGGGCAGGGGAAACCTGTAATAGAACGGAGTGGAGTTCAACCCTGAGGGTAAGGAAACTAAAGTTAGGCTTTGTAGATTGTGTTCAGTCTCAGTCGTGAGGAACAGCCATTGGCTAGCTATAACCAGGGGATTGGGTTCCGCATATGACTGTGCATGTGGTATAATATGAGATCAGAGATAGCCTGAAAGAGGACCTTCAAATTCTTTTTCTTTCCCTCTCTCTTGTCTCTTTTTTCCTCTTTCCACCCTAAAATTTCTTTCTTTTTTCTGTCCTGTCTCTCCAACTCAGTCTCTTGCTCCACCATAGTGTCCCTCATCTCCCTTTTTATTCCAGTTCCTGAAGAACTCAGACTTCTTTTTTTATTTTTTGTTTTTAGGACGGGTTTCTCTTTATGTTCTTTTCTCCAGTCATTTTACCTCACTCATGGCTCTGTACCTTCAAGGGAAGGCAAGCGCCTGTTACTGTTAAGGGGATATATTCCTGTCCTTATTCCTGCACTCTCTCTATCCCCCCTGAACTTAATAGCTTTGTAAAGATAGTAAGGTAATTCTACAACCTCTGGATTCACTTCAAACCTGCTCTAATTCTTTCACTTATCTAATCCTCTTGTTCTAAGTCGAACCCCCCATCCTAAATGGTAAAGATGCCATATTGAAAAGAATATTCACTGCAAACATACTATGAGCTGCTTCTTGAAATTAATCTAATTCACATGAGTTAAAGGTGATACATTAATGACTACCATAAGTGGTCAGTTGGCAAGCTGTGCCTGATCCTATTGGGCTGCTGAATGTATCAATTGGGACAAAGAGTGGTGATTGATTTAAAGAGTTGTTTTCTCTGATATTATGAAAACGAGAATGTCTATGAGTCATTAGAAACTCAAAAGCTAAAACGCAACTATATTAGGAAGATTTAAGTAATACCCAGAAATTAAAGAAGGACAACCCAACAATAAAAATAAAAATGAGAAAACACTTAAGCAAGACACAAAAACAAATATCCAGTTCACCAATAGCAAATAGTAGGACAAATGAGGATGAAAAGTCTGATAGTGAACCAACAGGACTCCCTGGACCCATAGCACAGGAGGTAACAAAATTGATCAATCAGGCTCTAGAAAAATTCAAATCAGAAATAATTTCCCAGCTAGCCAGAGAGATGATGAGCAAAATAGAAGTCATGATTCGAGACTCTAGAGCAGAAACTGAGAAAAAAATAGATGAGCTCAAGACTGTGATAGAAGCCATGAAGACTCAGCATAAGAAAGACATGGAAACAATGAATGCCCAACAGAGGAAAGAAATGGAATCCATAAAACAGATTCAAACAGATATCCAGGAGATTAAAAACTCTATTGAAAGTGTACGAAACAGAATAAAAGATTGCGAAGATAGAATTTCAGATATAGAAGATAGGATAGCAGTCAGTGACCGTGAAAAAAGAGGTCTATTAAAAACAGTAAGGGATCATGAGAAATCAATCCAACAACTCCTAGACGATACAAAGAAAAATAACATAAGACTGATAGGAATTCATGAAAAAACAGGAGAAAACACAAATGATATAAAAAAGCTCTTCACAGAATTAATGACAGAAAACTTCCCAAACAGAAGGGAAGAATTAGACATACAGATAAGTGAGGCATATAGAACCCCAACTAGCCACGATCAAAAAAAATCTACACCTAGACATATAATAATCAAGATTCCAGAAATCCAACAGAAAAACAAAATACTACAAGCAGTAAGAGAAAAGAAACAAATCACATGCAAAGGGAAGCCCATTAGAATCACAGCAGACTTTTCAACACAAACCCTTAGGTCAAGGAGAGCCTGGAGTGAGGTATTCCAAGTCCTAAAAGAAAAGAATCTCCAACCTAGACTTTTGTATCCTGCAAAACTCTCTTTCAAAATAGATGGGGAAATAAAATACTTCCACGACAAAGAGCACCTGAGAAATTTCATGAACACCAAACCAGCACTGCAAGGAATTCTAAACAATATCCTAGAAAAGGACAACGAAATTCACAATAACATGAGGCCCAACAGACCAAATCAAATAGGCAAGGCAAGAAACTAAAAGGAGATGGGAGAAAAAGTAAAAAGAGTCAACAAATGGACAAAAACATGACAAGAATAAGTCAAAATATATCAGTTGTAACCATCAATGTTAATGGCCTCAATTCACCAATCAAGAGAAACAGATTGGCAGAATGGATTAAGAAGCAAAATCCAACAATATGTTGTATACAAGAAACACACCTAGTGCAAAAGGAAGTCCATAGACTGAAAGTGAAAGGATGGAAAACAATTCTCCATGCGTCAGGAGTCCAGAAAAAAGCAGGGGTAGCAATCTTATTCTCAGATAAAGTAAATTTCAAACCAAAACTCATTAAGAGAGACAAAGAAGGACACTACATCCTTGTAAAGGGAACAATTCAAGAGGAAGAGCTGACAATCATAAACATATATGCACCAAATATAAATGCCCCCAACTATATAAAACAAATATTAAGTAACATGAAAAACCAAATAAGCACTAATACAATTGTAGTGGGGGATTTAAATACCCCACTATCACAAATTGACAGATCTACTAGGCAGAAAATCAACAATGAAATAATAGAACTGAACCAAGCTTTGGAACACATGGACTTAATAGATGTTTATAGAGTATTCCACCCCCAAAAACCAGAATATACATTCTTTTCGGCTGCACATGGATCATTCTCCAAAATAGACCACATACTGGCTCACAAAACAGGTCTAAATAAATGCAAAAAAATTGAAGTCATCCCCTGTTTATTATCAGATCATAGTGCAATCAAACTAGACATCAATAGCACAAGAAACTATAGAAACTTCACAAGCACATGGAAACTGAACAACACTCTCCTAAACAATCAATGGATTACAGAGGAAATTAAAGAAGAAATTAGACAGTTTTTACAAATAAATGAGAATGCCAATACAACATACAGGAATCTTTGGGACACAATGAAAGCAGTTCTACGTGGAAAATTCATAACATTGAATGCCCACACTAGGAAAACAGAGCGGGCTCAAATAAACAACTTAACGATGAAACTTAGACTCCTAGAAAAACAAGAGCAAGAAAAACCCAAAGCTCGAACAAGAGAGGAAATTATAAAGATCCGAGCAGAAATCAATGCAATTGAAATTAAGAAAACGATACAAAAAATAAATGAAACAAAGAGCTGGTTTTTTGAAAGAATAAATAAAATTGACAAACCCTTAGCTAATCTTATCAAAAAAAGGAAAGAAAAGGCTCAGATCCATGCAATTAGGAATGAAAAAGGCGAAGTCACAACAGATCCGAAAGAAATCCAGAGGATCATGAACACCTACTTTGAGAACCTGTACTCTAATAAAATGGAAAACACAGAAGAAATGGACAGATTTCTAGATACTTATGAATTACCAAAGTTGAACGAAGAAGATAAAAACATTTTAAACACCCCAATCACAATCAGTGAAATTGAAAATGTAATTAAAAACTTACCAACAAAGAAAAGCCCAGGCCCTGATGGATTCACTGCTGAATTTTACAAGACATTTAGAGAAGAACTACTACCATTACTCTTCAAACTTTTCAATGAAATTGAAAGAGAAGCTATACTTCCAAATTCATTCCTGGAAGCAAGTATCACTCTGATTCCCAAACCAGAGAAAGATACAACCAAAAAGGAGAACTACAGACCAATCTCCTTAATGAATATAGATGCAAAAATCCTTAATAAGATACTAGCAAACAGAATACAGAGGATTATTAAGAAGATCATCCATCATGACCAAGTCGGATTTATTCCAGAGATGCAAGGGTGGTTCAACATACGAAAGTCAGTGAATGTAATACATTATATTAACAAAGTCAAGGACAAAAACCATATGATCCTCTCAATAGATGCAGAAAAAGCATTTGATAAAATTCAACACCCATTCATGATAAAAACCCTGCAAAAAATTGGAATAGATGGTCTATACCTCAATTTAATAAAGGCTATTTATGAAAAACCATCAGCCAACATCATATTGAATGGCCAAAAACTGAAAACCTTCATGTTAAAATCAGGAACAAGACAAGGATGCCCACTATCGCCACTTCTCTTCAATATAGTTCTGGAAACATTAGCCACAGCAATTAGACAAGAGAAAGAAATTAAAGCAATAAAGATAGGAAAGGAAGAAGTTAAACTATCATTATTTGCTGATGATATGATACTCTACATTGAAGATCCAAAAAACTCCACCAAAAAACTTCTAGACTTAATTGACAGATTCAGTAAAGTATCTGGATACAAGGTGAATACCCAAAAATCAATAGCCTTTCTATACACAAATAACAGACAGACAGAAAGAGAAATAAGGGAAAAAATTCCTTTTACAATAGCATCCAAAAAAATGAAGTATCTAGGAATCAATCTAACAAAAGAAACAAAAGATCTCTACACTGAAAACTACAGCACTCTGAAAAAAGAAATCGAAGAGGATATAAAAAAATGGAAAGATATCCCCTGCTCCTGGGTAGGAAGAATCAACATAGTGAAAATGGCCATACTACCGAAACTGCTATATACATTCAATGCAATGCCAATTGAAATTCCAACACTATATTTCACAGAACTAGAAAAAAGAATCCAAAAATTCATTTGGAACCACAAGAGACCTAGAATAGCAAAAGCCATTATAGGCAACAGTCACATGGCACCAGGTGTAACAATTCCCAATTTGAAACTATACTACAAAGCCACTGTGATAAAATCAGCATGGTACTGGCAAAGAAATAGGCCTGAGGATCAATGGAACAGACTGGAAGACACAAAAACAAATGCAGATGTACTCAGCTACCTCATCTTCGACAAAGGAGCTCACCATCCTCAGTGGAGGAAAGATAGCCTCTTTAATAAATGGTGTTGGAAAAACTGGATATCAACCTGTCACAGATTAAAATTAGACCCTTATCTTTCGCCATGCACTAAATTAAAATCCAAATGGATTAAAGATCTAAATATTAAAACAGAAACATTAAACTTGCTGGAAAGTAAGTTAGGCAGAACTCTGGAAGACATTGGTATAGGAAAAGACTTTATGAACAAATCCTCAGTAGCACGGGAACTAGCAGAAAGAATCAACAACTGGGATCTCATCTTACTAAAAAGCTTCTGTACTTCAAAAGAAACCATTAGCAGAACTAAGAGACAATCTACAATGTGGGAAAAAATTTTTACCAGCTGTACCTCAGACAAAGGACTATTATCAAGGATATATAAAGAACTCAAAACAATCAGTCCCCCCAAATATAAAGACCCGATCCAAAAATGGGCATCCGAAATGAACAGACATTTCTCATACAAAGAAGTGAAAGCAGCAAGAAAATATATGAAAAAATGTTCCACATCACTGGTCATTCGAGAGATGCAGATGAAAACAACACTGAGATTCCACCTCACCCCACAAAGAATGGCTGCTATCAAGAAATCACACAATAACAAATGTTGGCGGGGTTGTGGGGAGAAAGGAACCCTCCTCCATTGTTGGTGGGAGTGCAGACTAGTGCAACCACTATGGAAATCAATATGGAGATACCTCAAAGAGCTTGGACTGGAGGTTCCATTTGACCCAGCCATCCCTCTGTTGGGTATCTTTCCAAGAGAACTAAAAGAATCATATCACAGAGAAGTATGTGCACCCATGTTTATAGCGGCACAGTTTGTAATAGCTAAATCTTGGAAACAACCTATTTGCCCATCCGTTGGAAACTGGATAAAGAAGTTGTGGTTTTTCTATAAAATGGAATATTACTCAGCCATAAAGAGCGAGAGAATAGATTCATTCATAGGAAAATGGATACATATTGAAGATATACTCCTAAGTGAAATAAATAAGTCCCACATGTGTAAATACCAAATAGTTTCCCTGGTGTGAATATTCTGCAACAATGCATAAGATTCTAATAAGATTACTGACATTTAGAAATGGGAGGAAAGGAGCTAAAGGTGTAGGGAAGGTGTGATACGTAGGGGAAGAACAAAAAGGGAAAAGAAAAAAATGTGAGAGAATGAAAAGATGAAAATAAAGTGTTTGTAGATGGGGAGGGGAGGAGGGGGTGAAGGGAGGGCAGAGGTAAGGGGAAAAAAATGAGAATCAAGACTTGCCATGTAAAGGTACATGATCCCAACAATGAATGTAACTGTACTGTATCCCTAAATGTACCAATAAACTCAATAAAAAAAAAAAAAGACTTTAGAACAGAAACAGACGAAAAAATAGATGAGATCAGGACCATGATAGAATCCATGAATGCCCAGCATAGGAAAGAAATGGAAGCCATGAAACAGATTCAAACAGATATCCAGGAGACTAAACACTCTATAGAAAGCATTTGCAGCAGAATGAATGAATGTGAAGATAGGATTTCAGATATAGATGATAGGATTGCAGTCAGTGATCATGAAAAAATAGATTTTTTAAAAACCATAAGGGATCAGGAGAAAGTACAAATGACATACAAAAAGATAGTCACAGAAGTAATGACAGAAAACTTCTCTAACAGAGGGGAAGAATTTGACATACAGATAAGTGAGATATATAGGACTCCAACTAGCTATGATCACAAAAAACATCTACACCTAAGCATGTAATAATGAAGATCCTAGAAACTCAAAAAAGCAAAGAAACAAATCACATGCAAAGAAAAGCCCATCAGAATCACAGTAGACTTTTCAACACAAAACCTCAAGTCAAGGAGAGCCGGGAGTGAGGTATTTCAAGCTCTAAAAGAAAACAACCTCCAACCTAGACTGATGTGTGCTGCAAAACTCTCTTTTAAAATGTGTGGGGAAATAAAATATTTCCATGATAAAGAACACCTGAGAAACTTCATAGACACCAAACCAGCACTTCAAACAATTGTAAACACTATTCAAGAAAAGGATAATGAAGGTCACAACACTACGAGGTCCAACAGAGCAAATCAAGTAGGTTAGGCAGAGAACTAAAGGGGGGGGGAGTTAAAAAGAGCCAATAACAGGACAATAATACAACAATGAAAAGTCAATATATATCAGTTTTAACCATCAATGTTAATGGCCTCAATTCATGAATCAAAAGAAATAGACTGGCAGAATGGATTAAGAAACAAAATCCAACAATATGTTGTATACAAGAAACACACCTAGTTCAAAAAAACTCATAGACTGAAAATGAAAGAATGGAAAACAATTCTCCATGTGACAGGAGCCCAGAGAAAAGCTTGGGTAGCTATCTTATTGGCAGGCAAAGTAAATTTCAAACCAAAACTAATTGAGAGACAAAGAAGGTCACTACATTCATATAAAGGGAACAATCCAAGAGGAAGAGATGACAATCATAAATATATATGTACCAAATATTAATGCCTGCAACTATATAAAACAAATATTGTACAAATATTAAGGGGCATGAAAAACCAAATAACCACTAATACAATTAGTGGTAGTGGGGAACCTAAATACCCTGTCATAAATAGACAGATCATCTAGGCTAAAAATCAACAATGAAATATTAGAACTGAACTAAGCTATTGAACAAATGGACTTAATAGATGTCTAAAGAGTATTCCACCCCACAAAATCAGAATATAAATTCTTTTTGGCTGAACATGGGTCATTCTACAAAATAAACCACATACTAGCTCATAGAACATGTTTAAATAAATGCAAAAGAATTGAAGGTATCCCGTGTATATTATCAGATCATAGTGCAATTAAGCTGGAGATCAACAGCATAAGAAACAAGAACTTTACAAACACACAGAAATTGAGCAACACTCTCCTGAACAATCAATAGGTCACAGAAGAAATTAATCAGTTTTTTACAAATAAATGATAATGCCAATGCAACATACAGGAATCTATAGGACTTAATGGAAGCAGTTCTATGTGGAAAATTCACAGAAGTGAATGGTCACACTAGGAAAACAAAGCAAGCTCAAATAAAGAGCCTAATGATGAATCTTAAGCTCCTAGAAAAAGAAGAGCAAGGAAAACCCAAATATTATACAAGGGAAGAACTTATAAAGATCAGAGCAGAAATCACTTCCGTAGAGACTAAGACAATGATACAAAATAAATTAATGAATCAAAGAGTTGGTTTTTTAAAGAATAAATAAAATTGATAAAAACTTAGCCCACCTTGTCAAAATCAGGAGAGAAGAGGCTCAAATCAATGCAATTAGGAATGAAAAGGGTAAATCACAACAGATACAGCAGAAACCCAGAGGATCATCAATACCTACTTTGAAAATGTGTACTCTAATATAAAGGCAAACACAGAAGAAATGGACAGATTTCTAGATACCCATGAATTGCCAAAGGTGAACAAAGGAGATTAAAAAAAAATCTAACACCCCAATTATAATCAATGAAATTGAAAATGTAATTAAAAATTTACCAACAAAGAAAAGCCCAGGTTCTGATGGCTTCAATGCTGAATTCTACAAGACATTTAGGGAAGATCTATTGCTACTACTCTTTAAACTTTTCAATGAAATTGAAAGGGATTCAATACTTCCAAATTCATTTCTGGACACAAGTGTTACTTTGATTCCAAAGCCAGGGAAAGACCCAACCAAAAAGGAGAACTACAGGCCAATCTCCCTAATAAACATAAATGCAAAAATCCTCAGTAAGATACTGGCAAACAATATACAGAGAGTCATCAAGAAGATCATACACTCTGACCAAGTTGGATTTATCTGAGAGATGTAAGAATAGTTCAACGTATGTAAATCAATGAACATATATTAACAGAGTCAAGGACAAAAACCATATGATCATCTCAATAGATGCAGATAAATCATTTGACAAAATTCAACATCCATTCATGACAAAAAACCAGCAGAAAATAGGAATAGATGGTCTTTATCTCAACCTGATAAAGACTATGAAAAACCAATAGCCAACATCATATTAAATGCCAAAAAACTGAAAACTTTCATGCTAAAATCAGGAACTAGACAAGGATGTCCACTATCACCACTTCTGTTCAATATAGTTCTAGAAACATTAGCAACAGCAATTAGACAAGAGAAAGAAATAAAAGCAATAAAGATAGGAAAGGAAAAAGTTAAACTGTCAGTATTTACTGATGATATGATATTCTACACAGAAGACCCAAACAATTCTGCCAAAATACTTCTAGACTTAATTGACAGATTTAGTAGAGAAGCCAGATACAAAGTCAACACTCAAAACTCAATAACCTTCTTTTACACCAGTAACAGACTGAGAGAGGAATTAGGGAAACAATACCTTTCACAATAGCATCTAAAAACTGAAGTATCTATGAATCAATCTAATGAGGAAAGCAAAAGGTACAGCACTCTGAAAAAAAGAGATCAAAGAGGATATAAGAAAATGGAAAGATATCCCTTCCTCCTGGGTAGGAAGAATCAACATAGTGAAAATGGCCATACTACTAAAACTGCTATACAAATTCAATGTAATCCCGATTGAAATTCGAACAGTATATTTCACAGAACTAGAGAAAACAATCCAAAAATTCATTTGGAACAAGAGACCTAGAATAGCAAAAGCAATTCTGCACAACAGAGACATGACAGGGGGTTTCACAATCCCCAACTTGAAACAAAATATACTAAAAAGCCTTGTGGTAAAAATAGCATGGTACTGGCAAAGAAAAAGATCCAAGGATCAGTGGAATACATTGAAGATACAAAAACAACTCCAGATGTATTCAGCTACCCCATCTTTGAAAAAGGAGCCAACCATTCTCAGTGGAGGAAAGATAGCCTCTTTAATCAATTGTGTTGGAAAAACCGGATTTCAACCTGCCAAAGATTAAAATTAGAGCCTTATCTTTCACCATTAAAGTGAAAGTTACCTTTCAAAATTAAAGTGGATTAAAGATCCAATGAACTCAATTTAAAAAAACAAATATTAAAATAGAAACACTAAACTTGCTAGAAGATAAGTGAGGTAGAGCTCTCGAAGACATTGGCATAGGAAAAGACTTTATGAATAAATCCTCAGTAGCACGGGAACCAGCACAAAGAATCCACACCTGGGATCTCATCTTATTAAAAAGTTTCTCCCTTGCAAGAGAAACTACCAACAGAGCTAACAGACAACCAACAACGTGGGAAAAAATTTTTACCAGCTGCTCCTCAGACAAATGACTATTATCTAGAATATATAAATAACTCAAAAAAAAAATCAGGCTCCCCAAATATAAAGATCGAATTCAAAATGGGCATCTGAAATGAACAGACATTTCTCAGACAAAGAAGTAAAAGCAGCAAATAATCATATGCAAAAATGTGCAACATCACTGGTCATTTGAGAGATGCAGATGAAAACAACACTGAGGTTCCTCCTCATCCCAGAAAGAATGGATGCTATCAAGAAATCAACCAATAACAAATGTTGACAGGGTTGTGAGGGGAAAGGAACCCTTCTCCATTGTTGCTGGGAGTGTAGACTGGTGCAACCACTATAAAAATCAGTATGGCGATACCTCAAACAACTAGGATTAAAGGTACTGTTTGACTCAGCTATCCCACTGCTGGGTATCTTTCCAAAAGAATTTTTAAAAATCATACCACAGCAATATATGTGTACCCATGTTTATAGAAGCACAGTTTACAATAGCAAAAACTTAGAAACCACCCAATTGCCCATCAATGGGAGTCTGGTTAAAGAAGATGTGGTTTTTTTTCTATAAAATGGAGTGCTACTCAGCCATAAAGAATGAGAAGCTGGAATCATTTATAGAAAAATGGATGCACATTGAGGCCATACTCTTAAGTGAAATAAATGTGTAAATACCAAATAGTTTCTCTGGTGTGAAAAGCTAAAAGGGTAAATAAGATCCAAATTGTATAACTGATGATGTGAAATAGGAAGAAAAGGGCTAAAGGTATAGGGGAATTAGGAAGGGTAGCAGAAAGGAAATAAGGGAAAAGAAAAAATACAAGAAAAGGGTAAAATGGAAACAAAGTCTTTGTATATAGAGAAGAGTTGAGGGAGTGAAGGGATCAGTTACAGATCCTCAACTCCCCGCGCAAAGGCCTCCACAGCCACAGAGTCCACAGCAGCTGTGGCCGGAACCACGTGGGTGCCCTTTGGAACCCTGAGAGCTCCATCCACCTGCATTTCTAGAACTCAGTCACTACAGCTCACAGAAGGTTTGCTTCTATATAAGTCTTAAAATAGAAGTTAAATTGAGAAAACTGAATTGAAAGAGTCTGTCACCTAATATATCAGTAAAAGCCAACAACTAAATTTTTTAAAAGGTTCAACAGCCTTTTTGCTAAGTGCTTAGTTTACAGTTCTAACTGCAACTTAATAATTGCTTTTCTAATCCAAATATCAGTACTGAATATTTATCACCAGAATGCCAAGTTACATGGGCTGGCCACCTCTCCCTTAATAGAGAAGAGAAAAAATAAATAAATAAATAAAGAGGACTAAGGCTTTAATAGGACAAGGAGTAAACCAAAGGGCCTCCCTTCCACCAGCACACCAGCAATGTGTTTTCTGTCTCAACTGAACTTCCACAGATTTGGAATTCACTTGGAAGAAAATGATACTGATAAGGGGAGGGAAAAAAAAAAAGGCATCTGGAAGACTTCTTGCCAAATAATAACTTTCTGGAAGTTTCCTCATTTAGAAGTAATTTCTGGAAAATTTCTTGATTAATACAAATCCGTGAACAAACTTAAAAATGATGGCTTTGTTATTGCTTTGGCACAATATGTTAACAACACTCCCAGGGCTGCCAAAACTCTGAGAGCTCTTTCATGAGGATTATGGTCTTGTTTACATATCCAGCTGTACTGAGGCTCTGTCCGTGGTGGTAACCTCACAATGTTCCCAGTGGGGGTGCCCATTAGGGGAGGGGAGAATAACTGAAGTTTAGTTTGTTTAAATTGAGCAAGAATGCACAGCGGTACTCAGATCTGTGGGGAATGTGTTGGAAGCACACCCTTTCTGGGATCTGTTTTCGTTTATTTAAGGGGGATGTTTGCATTGCTCAAAAATTGCAATACACAAGCTTGCCATACAAAATGCCTTCCAAATGTTTACTGTGGTCTATACAGAAGTGAGCAGAAAACACAAATAGCACTTGATTAAAGTAACATGCTAAGAGAAAAAAAGCAATTCCTGGCCCTGACCATTTTTGTTCATTAAAAACCCAAACCATTTTCCGTTGTGTATATGTGCACACATAGGTACAAAGTGTATATTCTGAAGAGTGACCACTTAAATCTGACAGAACAGGTTAAGCTCACTAAAGATTATGAATTCAGAATTGTGGAAAATTGGTTTCTATTAAAAGGACATTTGTGCAAAGGTTTTCATGGATCTCATTGGGATTTTATTTTGCAGGCTCTAATGACAAAATAATAAGAGCTTTTTTCCAAAAAAACAAATGTGAGAAGCAACACAATTATGATTCTCCCATTTCTGCCAATAAAAGAAAAATTCACAAGGATTTGGATGTTATACATTATTATCCAAAAAATAAAAGAACTAGAGATATGAATGATCTCTACAATTCCTCATTTCATGCAGTGTGTAAATGAAGATGGTTAATTCTAGAGAAAGGCTCACTTTTGCTTTAATTCCTTCTGATACAAAAAAGTCAGGGTGGACAAAGGAGACCTCAGGCCGCGGCTGCTCTACCTTAGCCCAAATCTGTTACATAAAAGGTCCCTGCAATTGCTTCCTGTCTGGTACCAACTGAGAGACCTTTGTTGTGCTAAAATTGTGCCCCAACATTCAAGACAACGTGTTGTGTGTCAGTTAGGTCAAAATAAACCAGCTCCTGGAAAATTCACAATTTGCATAATTCTTAGTTCTTCTTTTGTCAAAGTAATTTTCATCAGAGGAATCATTTTTTAGACTAATCAAAATGTGAACTACAGTGAATCATAATTTTCATTTCTAAAAAAATATATTTTAATGCATAATTTTGTACAGAATATTCTTGATATCAGTAGCTCATAATTTGAATTAAATGTATTTTGTCCTCTTGCTGTAGAATACAAATCTCATGAACACACAAGAGGAAAAAATATAAAGTTGCCCATTTTCTATGGAACTATTGAGTCATTTTCTGTCTGTACCTTCTTGGACAGCATTCCCACATGCAAATGGCATATTTTGTAGCTTTGTTTGTGAAGACACAATGTATTCTCCGCAGACGCTAAGCTTTAAGGTTAGTGACAGAGGGCAGGGTCGTGAAACCACAAGCATTTGTTTACAGAACAATCTTTTTCATAACAATGAATTTAAACTCCTACATTTTTAGGAATCAGTGCCATATCTCTTTTGTATGTGTATGTACTACAAACATGTAATGATAAAAAACAATCTCATATTTTAGCATAGTTGTTTAGATCAAGATTAACTTGTGAAAGATGATATAATAAAACACAAGGGCCAAGAACCTTGGTTTTTATGCCAATTGTACTTACCAGCTATGATTGAATAAGTTATACATCTTATTGTTGCCATGGTTTCCTTATTTATAAAAATTAGCCAAATAATAAATTCTCCCTTGCATTGTATTGAGGAATAAGTGAAATAATAAATGTTTGACACTGAAGACTTGCCTGGTAAATAGCAAACCCTGAATAAATAGCCTGTATAAAGGATGTATTGGATGGACTTGATGTTCACTTTAATTGAGTTAATTTTTAAATTATTTTTAGCATTTTATGTAATTTAAAACAGCTAATAAAAGGGTAGGGATTTAGCTCAGTGGTTCCACTGCCTGCCCACAAGCACAGGGACCCAAGTTCCATCCTTGAGACCCAAAAAACAAAAACAAAAAAAACAAAGCAACTAATAGAGAGCTGGACATGGTGGTGCGCAGCTAGGAGTCTGAGGCAGGAGGATCTTATGTATAAAGCCAGGCCAGGGAATTTAGTGAGTCTCTGGCTCAGAATAAAAAATAAGAAAAGGACTGGAGATGTGACTCAGTGTGAAGGCCCTGACTGAGTTCGATTCTCAGTGCTGAGGATAATACAGGCATATTTTTAAGTATCAAAGAATTTGTTGACAAAATATTGCTAAAAATATTTCATAATTATTCTGATAATATCAGACAGCCAAACCCAGGAATAATTGGAAACTTAAATTGATGAATAACAAGCCTGACTAAAACACCAAAGAGTAAGCTCTTCTATATATCATTTTGGAAGTCTCCTGTGGAAAGGATTATGGGGTTAAAACAGAAGAAGGACTAGACTGTGAAATATTTCTATAGACCTACAAATAATATGAACAAAGACAAGCTTAACATCTAAATATTTTCGGAACATGATATTCAGTATATAATCATTCTTCATTGCAAATTTTTCTTGCATCCAAAGTTTATAGTATATGTTCTACTGATGGTTTATACTTATTAGACATACTAAATAAATCTCTTTTCAGAAATACTCTGAATATCTAGTTCAGCGTGTCCGCACTCTGACAAGTGAATTTCCCTAACATGTTTCCAACAGAGCTGGAGTGAGCTAGCTTGAAGGGTGCCCATCGCCAACATTTGAGTTTCCTGTTCTCCACACGGTCAGCGCTACCCTGATGGGAAACGAGCCAGGATTTTAAAAAGGTCAGTGGTATCAGGAGAACCTTCATTATCACCACCTCAGGGCCGGTGAAGTCCAGATTATTTACCAATCTTCTTATTCTGACTTGTTTCCCAAGGAGACAGGTGACATGGTAGTAAGGAAATAATAAACCGTTTTAAGAAGCACTGTGATGTTTATATTTTAATGATGGAAAAGAGTGATGTTTCAGTTTGCTAGAAATGAACTATAAAAATTCTTCATTGGCTCATTGCATTAAACCTGCTAATACGCCACACAGAATATTTTTAAGTACTTCTTAGACTGTAGCTGTCACACCTGAGGAATAATTCACCCTCATTTTGTCCAGACTAGCATCTCATATAAAATGAAGAGATTAGTCAGAGTGTAATACCTTCCCAGGGGAGCTGAGGGATTTGAGGGTTGCTAGTTATAGATCTATACTGGAGAATTATATTTCTCCCGAAATTATAAATTTACCCTATAACGCGGGCAAGCCTCTATATACCATTATTTTATAAATGTCCGTTAAAGTTCTAAAAATCTTGCCTTTCTGATATCCCTTCACTTTTATTTTCTGAGCACCGAAAGCTACTCGCTGAATCTTTGGGGTCGCAGCTCGTCAGGGAGGAGAAAGGAAAGCTGGCGAGTGGCTCCCCACTGAAGCGGTCTTTGTTCTCAGTCACCGGTTAGCCTGCACCGCCTCGCGCCTTCTGCAAGAGCCTCCTGGCCAATTCGCAGAACTGACGGGAGACGTGGAGGTGACACTGTTGCTGGCCAAGGAGCCACCCTGCGTCAGGCAGCTGGAAGGAAGGCGTGAGGCAGCGGCTGCAGGCGGAACGCCATAGTTTTGAAAAGGAGGTGCTGGATCTGCAAGTCACAGAAACAAAAGTCGTTAATGAAGCTCCCCAGCAACGTATGCTCTCCAGCTCCTCTGGCTTAACTTCCTTGAAACTCCTTTCTCCTCCTGGCTAATCGGTTTCAGGGCAATGTATGACCAGCCAGCGCCTGTGAAGTGAACCAGAACAATTTAAGTTTAATTCACCTCTCCTCCGGGCACTCTTAAAAGTTTGTCCGTTCACAGATTCAACAATGAAATTGTTGCTGATTAGTTCAAGCCCAAAATCTGCACTTTCATCATTTCAAAACGATTTAATTACCTTTTTCTAATGCAGCATATATGCCCCATTTGCCAAGACAAAAGAGCTATTATTCAGAGGGGGAAAAATATTGCTGTAGCAAGCACAGTAACTTTTAACTTTTTCACCACTGAACTGTCAAAATGGGAGCATTCCCACTCCTAAAAAAAATGAGTATATGGAAATAGAGTATAACCTTCACTTTTATAGTAAGAGGTTTCTAGAATATGACAAAGAAAACACAGCAATTTCAGCCAGGTCATAATTTAGTATAAAATAAAACAGGACATTTAAACCAAGGAAGAAAAAAAATTCTGAGAGTGGTAGAACTATCAAACTATGTGTGCAATTTCCTTGTGCTCAAATTGCATTTTCTCCCTTCAGTGTTACACGGAGCAGGGTCTTGCCCTCTAGATTAGAGACTTTTGCATTAGAGGAAACTAGGTTATGTCTTCCACTGTCAGAGACAGAAATTATGAGCCGGAGTGCATTCTAGCCGGTCACTCTGAAAAATGTTAGCCCAAGGGGGTAATAATTAGAACTGTTTTTGTCAGGTGACTGCATTTTAAGCAGTGGTGCATCTGAGAATCTAGCTGAGGGGTTTAATATAAATATAAATATTTTTTTCAGTCAGCATTGTGGCTTGATTTTTTTTTTTTTTTTGCTTTGCTTTTTATTTCAAATGTAAGCACTTTTCAGGAATTATCAGCTAAAACTGGCCTACAGTTTAGCATGGTGGTGACCCAAATACATAAGAGCCAGAAGTCTGAGGAGTTAATGCATGAAACTATAAACTAACACAGTATGAGATCATCGGGCATTTATGGACCCAAATAATTTGTCTGTATAGATTGCTATTTATAGGAGTGAAAGCACAAACGTGACAATTTTAATTCTAAATTATTATTTTACTGATTCAAGTAGTTACTTAATGCAATTTAATATCATAGTTCACATAAAATATATAAGAATGCAATTTATGGGCTTTTAGGTTGTTGCAAGGCAGTTTACCTCCTCTGGGGTTCAGGGTCCCACAACTGGATGGAAACCTAAGAGTTCTGTTATTATTTATTAAGTTCTCCAAATCTGAATATACCCCTTTCTGACAAAAATGGATCATTTAATATTTGTACCCGTTACAAAAGCATTATGGAAAGATGGGGATGAATGGAAACAATCTCATCTCTTTGGCTCCTAAACTTTAATAAAGACTATTCTTTTGTTCTGACAATAACCCTATTTTTAAAAATACATGAATCATTTTCAAGTATGAGCCTCTCAGAACAAAAGAAAATATTTTCTATAGGTTCCTATACTGCAAGACCTTCCCATGAAAGTGTAAGTAATGAATAACTATAAAATAAAACTTTCTGGTCCCGGGATTTAGCTCAGTGGTTCCACTGCCTGCCTCGCAAGCACAAGGTCCCAAGTTTGATCCCCAGTACTAAAAAAAAAATTCTTTTAAAAATTAGCTTTAACTATTGTATATCACATGAAACAATAAATATCATTAATTCAAAGTAACTAATTTCTGGAACTAGAATGTATTCAACCTGAAAGGTCATGGAAAGTTCTACATTTTAAACATCTCTATAAAGGGTTCTACTGGAGAAATTTTGTTGGCATCCAGTGGAACCCATTATGAGCATGACGTCTTCATAATGCCAGAAGCACTGCGTCTCAAAGCATAAGCTAGATATGGATGGCTCTCCACTGTGCAACACCTCATCTTCTTCTCCACACCCCTGCTGTTATCTTCCAGTCTGAACTTAAAATTACAGGCAAACTCCATCAAAGGTCAGTCTCCACTCTCAAGGAATCTCACCTCCCTCTCTCATTCCTAATATGCTATCTGAGGATAACAGGAAGATCTTGAGGTCCTGGTTTTGACAGGAAAAGAACTCTGGCTTGTGCACCAGCACTTAAACCTCTTCTGGCCTCTGCCAGTCTGTTCCCCACAGCGTCAAGTTACTGAGCAACCTGTGTCCAAGATTTTGTACTTCGTGGTGCTTTGGAACAGGAAAAAAAAGAGTTGTGGTAGCAGCTATTCCCAAAGTCCTTGGGTCATGCCAGGCCCCCTGTTATCAAGGACTGGATTCTTTGTTTTACTGTGGTTGCTCAGACAAAATAATTAATATTGTGTAATAGAAAGAAAAGGTCTAAAGTTGTAGGGGAAGTAGAGGGGTAGTGGAGAGGTAAGAAGAGAAAAGGAAAAAATGGAAACAAAGTCTTTGTAAATAGGGAAGGGTGGAGGGGGTGAAGGGAGGCCAGGGGAATGAAGAAAAAAATAACCAAGAACCAAAACATCTTGTAATGGTACAAGATCCTAATGATGAATATAAGAAAAAATGGACAAAGTCTTTGTAAATAGGGAAGGGTGGAGGGGGTGAAGGGAGGCCAGGGGAATGAAGAAAAAAATAACCAAGAACCAAAACATCTTGTAATGGTACAAGATCCTAATGATGAATATAACTGTACTGTATACCTAAAATGTACCAATAAAAAAAACACCCGACACCCACAAGATGAGGGAGGTAAAGTTTATTTGGCTTGCAGTTCATAGAGGTTTCAGTCCATAGTTGGCTGGCACCAAGGCAGGATGGCACATGGCAAAGGGGCATCCACAGAAGATAAACAGCAGCTCATTGAAGGATAAGACAGCAAAAGCAACAAGCGGGAAGACAAGCTTCTTTCTGTCCCTTACACTGCATCCAGGCTACAGGGATTGAGGTGGTGCCAAGCCAGAGGACTAATTTAGTAATTCCCACCCCTTAGTCCTAGCATCACACACTCTAGATTCACCTACCTCTGAAAATGCCCCATCTAAGACTGCATGAGTCTTTGGGGAACACCTAGACACAAACTGTAACAAGGACACTACTCTGGAGCATCCCAAATGAAGATAAACTGCTGAACATCTTAATAATAGAAAAGTCAAAACATTATAGAAACCTAGATGCTCTTGTGGACCAAGGACATCCAGGGGCATTATTTAGGCTACCTAGGAAACCAGCTTGATTCCTTTAATCTTCTCTAATTCATCAATCATATGGTGCCATATTGGTGTTGAACCATGATAAATGTAAGACTTTTTCAAGGAATTTGAAGTTTTACCAGTAAACGACCTGCAACAAGTACCAAGTGTAATGTAACCGACTAGCATGATCCCCACAATTTTGACTGGGCTTTTCTGCTACCCTTCACTTGGCTCCAACAAAATGATCTGAATCCCATCAAGTATGAATTCAAGGACACCTTTACCTGACCCCATGCTCTTCACATCCCTTCTGTCTTCCTTATTCTCAGACCCAACTAATTTCCTTTCCTTTCTGTCATAAGATCGTCCTCCTTTTCTTGGTTTACTGCACTGTCCTCTCCACTGAGTCAGGAGTGGTAGAAGAGTCTCAGAAAAATTAACCAAATTATCAAGAAGAGAGAAGGCGAAGGGATACGTGCTGTCTCAGCTTCTCCCTTATTCTGATTTACCCTTGTGGTACCTTCATGGCAGGGAGCCCACAAAGCAACATTTCCCAGGTTCTCTTACTTTCTGTTAAATTTTTCCATTGGAAAGAGCTGGCAAGAAATTGAAGAAATGCAATAAACTCAATAAAAAGAAAAGAAAAGAAATTGAAGAAATGAAGTCTCCATTTTTTTCCCCAAGCTTCTCATGGAACTTCCAGCGCCAGCAGTAGTGACATGTATATTCCAAGGTGCACTCAGGTAACCCACGTCTAACCTTAGCAGTCTCCGCCGCACGCCAACTCCAGGTAATACCATTTTCTCCTTTGCACCCCCAGGCTTAGGGTTAGTAGTGGTTTAATGTCAGTATTGCTCTCTAGATAATGTCACCCAATTAATGCCTTCAGCTCTTTCAATGCTTTGTGACTAATTCACTATATTAAATTAGCTCTGTTTGAAATTCCTCAAGTGGATTCTGTTTGTCTGATTAAACACAGTCTGATACAGGAAATATGTCAATCATAGGATCACGGTTATATTTAAATAAAGTCTACCTATTGAAATATTATTAGTTCCTTCTTTTTTTAACCATGTTTGAGAAGCATTTGAGGTAAGCTTCTACAGTAATATTTATTACCCTGTTAAAACTGCCATAAGAGAAATTTTACTTGGAGGTAATTTTTCCCCAACAGTATTAATGATATCAGGAGCAGGAAACAACAAACATCAGTGATTATGAATGAGTTTTTGTGATATATTCCTGCCAATCATGGTTACCTACACTCTTTATAAATTCTGTGATTTGAGAAAGGAAAACCACAAACATTACCAGAGTCTTATTGTTTTCTCACCTCTCTGATGTCATTTAAATTTTTGAATCACATGTGGAAATGGGAATTAAAAGTTTTGTCTTCCTGTACTCCATCTAGTATCACATGTGCTGGAATTCACTTCCAAAGCCCTTTTACATTGAATAAAATGTAGTCTAGAGTGCCAGGATGCCAGTATTCTGCAGTAAAGAGGAATGCTGTAGTCCAAGGATTTCAGAGAAGGAAGAAAAGGAGAGTATACACACACACACACACACACACACACACACACACAGAGTCAATTATACATACATTTACCTCTTAAGTCAGTGGCCTGTTAAGAGCAGGAAATGTGATACTTTTTTAACCTTTATATCTCTAGGCTTGTTTTATCCCAAAGTAAAAAGATATGTGAACAGCTTTTAGGTTTAAGTTTAGACTTAGAACCAAAGAACTGAAGAAGTAAAAAGAGCATTCAAAATATTACTCTATCTTCTCATTAACAGATGATTATCTCTACTATAACACATCATTCCTGTCATAATGTTCATTATCTTCCCAAGTGGTATACAAGCTCATCGAAGGTACTGTCCGTGATTTTAGCTTGGCTTCCTCTCTGCCTAACACAGTGCCTAAAACACAGGAAACATTTGATAGATGTGGTGAAAAATTAGTATGTAGATGACAGAATGAGTTAGTAGGTGTAATGATATAGTTCTAGTATGTTTCCCAAAAGTCTCATGTGTTCAGAGGTGGGCTTCTAGGAGGTGATTAGAAAACTAGGGCATTACACTCATAGGGGGAATTGGTTCATTAATGGATTTATGACTAAATGTGCTGTTAGGAAGTAGGGCCTGGTTGGAAGAGATGTGTCACTGAAGGCATGCATCTCCATCCCTGACTTCTCCCATCTCTCTCGCCTTCTTAAGATGTCATAGAATGAGCAGGTTTACTGTCCCATGCCTTTGCACCATGCTGTTTCTGCCTTGGAGCCAGCCAATTTTAGACTTACCTGACTGGAAATGGAGCCACAGAAGCCTCTCCTCCTCCTCAAAATTGTGTGTGTCAGGTATTTTGTCCCAGTAATAGGAAAGTGACTACTATGGAAATATAGTACCAGAGAATCAGATCACTGCCACAACTGCACCTGACTATACTGCTTAGAAGACTTTGGAACTGGTGGGCAAGAGGAGTTTGAAAAGGCTTGGAGATGTGGGCTACAGAAGTCTTAGAAGCTATAAGTAGAGCTCAAGGGGCAGTTCTGGTCAAAGATAAAAAGACAATAATGCTTATAGGGATGCAGACAGTAAATGCCAGGCTCTTGAGTTTTCATACAAGAGGGAGGACTCTATTGTAAACTGGACTAGAGGCCACGCATATTCCATTTGACAAAGAAGTTTCCTTCTTGCCCATGTCCTAAGATCTTGTGTGAGACTGAATTTCAAGGTGGCAAACTAATTGATTTGGTGGGGGAAATTTCAAGGAAAGTCAACATTCACATCCCAGCATAGGTACTGTTGGTTGCTTTTATCATTGGTCACAGTGACAGTCAAGTGATGTGAAAAATTTGCAGATTTGAAAAATGGCCGGAAAAGAACAGCCTGTAAATTGGAGCCAAGGACAGCATGTTTGCTTAAAAGATTAGCAGCAAAAAGAAGCCAATAAAAAGTTCTTTTTTCCCATCAGGACAAAAAGAATGATACCTTGAAGGCATCTCAGGAAATGACTATATACAAACCATCACAAACTCCTTTGAAAGGCTTTATTTTGAGAAGATATCTCATCCCGGGCCACCTAGAAAAGTATATTCCTGAGTTCAGCCATCTGGATACCCAGCAGCAGCTGAAGCCCTGGCTTGAGGAGGCCAGGCTACTGCTCAAGCTGGAAGCAGACCTTGGTTTTTGTGTGGGTTTTTAGACACAAAATGCAGTAATTGTGAAGTAATGAATGCTTATACACAGATTTCAAAGGAAAGCATGGAAGGGCAAGCAATTTGACCTGATGAAATGGAGCACTACTCAGCCATAAAGAATGAGAAACTAGAAACATTTATAGCTAAATGGATGCACATTGAGGCTATATTCTTAAGTGAAATAAATAGGACACACGAGTAAATACTGAATAGTTTATCTGGCGTAAAAACTAAAAGTGTAAATAAGGTTCAAATTGTATAATTGATAGTGTGAAATAGGAAGAAAATGGCTAAAGGGGGGAAGTGAGAAGGGGAGGAGAAAGGAAATAAGGAAAAACAAAAAATGTGAAAAGGTGATAACATGGAAACAAAGTCTTTGTAAATAGGGGAGGGTAAGGGGCGTGAAGGGAGGGCAGGGGAATGGAGAAAAAATGAGAACCAAGATATATCCAATGATAAATGTAACTGAATTTTTGCTTTAAATGTACCAATAAACTTAATGTGGGGGAAAAAAGAATGCTGTGTGAAGCTAGTAGAATGAAGCCAAAGGTAGAGTAGAGACCCCAGGAAGTTGGAGATGCAAGGATTGTGTAATATCTACTGGGGAAAACTACAGGAAGCAAGTGAAGCCAGCTCAAAAGGGGAGGCCATGTGGGATGCAACTAGTGAGATCATAGGGGTAGGAATGTCCATGCCCTTTGGAAGTCAGGTCTCATCAAAACCTTCTCTGCATGGCATGGATGGAGCTATAGGATTTAATATTTGGCCTGCTGGTTTTGGTCTTGCTTTGGTGTGATTCTTTCCTATTCACCTAGTCTTCTCTCTTGGAATGGGAATATTAACACTGTGTCTTTGTATGTTGGAAATATTTACATTTCTTGTTGATTTTTTACAGGGGCACACAAACTAAGAGCTTGCCTTGAGTCTCAGAGGAGACTTGGACTTGGACTTTTCAGCAATGCCGGGATGTTAAGGCTTTGATGACTCTTAGAGATGGACTAAATGCATCTTGCATAATGACATGGAAATGAGCTTTTGGGGGGCCAGGGGAAGAATATTATAGTGTAGGTCCAGAATGCTCCCCCCAAAAGTCTCATGTAATAAGAATGGGGCTTTGGGGGACGTGATTTGATCATGGAGTCACTTGTCCCTATCCTGGATTGAACCATTGATGAATTCACAGCTACATATGGTCTTAGGAGATGGGGCCTGGTTGGAAGAGGACTGTTACTGGGGATCAGCCTTTTGAGGGCATATTCCCTTCTAGTATCTTCCTTCTCCATGTTCTTTCTGGGTGCCATGGGTTAAGCAGGTTTCCTCTGCCATCCTTTCCATCTTACATTTCTGCCTTAGATCTAGCTAACCATGGAATGGGCCCATTAGAAATCAGGAAACAAACAAACCTCTCCTCCTTAAAGTCGTGGATGTTGAGTATTTTGTCCTAGTGATGGAAAAATGATTAATACAATAGATTAATGAATTAATGAATTACTAAGAAGTTAAATATCTTGGCCAAGAATATATAGTCTAACAAGCAAAAAAAATAAGCAACAAAAAGCATCTAAACTTATGCTTTATTAATTCCGCATCTAGCATTTTTTTAATTGTCTGTCCTCCAAATTAACATTTTTAGGGTTTTCACATAAACAGGTGTAATCTCTTCACGTTCAGAGCAATGGAAATGTATGAGGTAAAAATAAGATGTACTGGGGCCAGGGATTTAGCTCAGTGTTTCTGCACCTGCCTCACAAGCACAAGGTCCTAAGTTTGGTCCCTGGCATCGAAAAAAAGAAAAAGAAAGAGAGAGAGAGAGAGAGAGAGAGAGAGAGAGAGACACTGTTCTACAGGTTAAAGAAAAAGAAAAGGCCTTATCCCTCATGCTAGATGCCAGACCTGAGTCTGAACCAAGTCCGATAAACTAGAAAAATACTAGAAAAATGACTAGAAAAATACCTGACACTTATAAGAGGAAAGCAACACTGAGCAATGTGACCCCACTGGCTAAATTCCATGATGGTCACTCTGTGTGTGCACATTTATGGAACCAGTGTCACTTATAAATGCCTGAATGTTCTGAATTTTCATCAGGATAAAGGACAATATCTGTCCCAATATCATCAGGACAATACTTGTCTCCATTACCATTACTTTCCTCTGGGAACAGTACACTCACTTATATAAATTGTGAAAAAGAACAAAAGACTGCAAGGTAGAAAACTGTCCTTTCAGTTCTTCCTAAATGCTGTGATTTTGATGTATAATATTTAGGGAAAACATATCCCATTCGTTGCTTTCCCAACTTGTATCATTTTTAAAAGAGAAAGTTTAAAAGTGTGAAATTAGGAGGGCAAACAAATGCCATTAAAAGATAAATACTATTGAAATTCTGTTACTAAAAGCAATTCCTTGGCTTTTATTTTAAATACAACTGCAAATCACAAACCACTTCATCTAAGATCCAAAGCCAAACTGTATACACATATTTATACCCAGAAATTTTGGTACAAAATTAACACTACATAATGCTTAGGAGAAGAGCCTGATATGCCACCATTTGGTTACATATTTCAATTTCTCCTGATATGTGATGAAGTAGAAATGTGACATTTGATATTATCACTGACTGTTAATTCTGTGAACATTTTAATATTTTTTTAGACATCCTAGGATTTATATTTTTTTCCTCTTCAACTGAAAGTGAGAATTTAAATACCAAGTCTTTCCCTTCTTTTGAAAAAAATAAATGTCACAATACACCTCCCAAGGTTAATCTGTGTCCTTGCACCTCCAGTGAATCCATGGCAGGAATGTTTTTTATTGCTCTGCCATATCTAAAATTGCTTAGTCCATACTCTCTCAGACACATCATTTTTCAAACTCAAACTTCCAAGTTTCATCAGAAAAAGAGCACATTATACTAGATGCAAAGTGAATGAGTACTAATTCATGTTCTTGGGATATGTGCCATTCTGCACCAAACAAGAAGCCCATATGCTTCAGGGTGAAGAAATAATCTTGCAGCAAGTAAACACTGTTAAGATACCACAGGCTTTGAGTGATGCTTTGGCAAACTGTAAAGTAGTTTGTTCTAGAAATTGTATCATCCGTAGAGTCCTAGCCCTCAGTATTTGACTTCTAAGGAATGTACTCCCAAATACATAGGCTGCATTCACAACCTGGGATTTCATATTTCCTTCTAATCCTCAGCCTATCACAATCTGGCTTCTCTACTTTTCTCCAAATCCTTCTGGGAGAAGAAAGTAGAAGAATCCTGTTATGGAGCAACTTTGTTCCTCGAAATTCATATGTTGACTCCTAACCCCGAGTACCTGTGAGTGTGACCTTATTTGAAAATAGGCTCTTTGAAAACAATCAAGGTAAAATGAAGCCACTAAGCTATGTCTTATTTTCAATAAAACCAGTTTCCTTCTAAATAGGCATGATTTAGAAACAAATGGACATGCACCCAAAGAAAGCACCACAGAAAGATGAAAGCAGAGTTTGAGGTGCTGCAGCTACAAGCCAAGGAACACCAGGGGACCCAGCAAAGGACCAGAAGCTAAGAGAGATGGAACAGATGTCCCTCATGGTCTTCAAAAGGAACCTACCCCACGGACATGTGGATTTCAGACTTCTAGCCTCAGGAACTGTGGGACAATATATTTCTGTAGTTTAGAACACCCAGCTTGCTCTCCTTTGTTATAGTAGCTCTAGGAAATGAATACAAATCCTGCTGGAGAAGAGCAAACCTGGGCTCTGTAGCTCCTCACAAAACATCTTTTGTGACACTGTCACTTTTCTAGGTTAATACACAGTTGAAAATTTTTTAAATAAAAAATCAAAGAATATTATGCATGTTGATCAATGACTTCTCTCTTTGGAAGGGCATCCTAAATGCTGCCTACCTCTTCCTGATCTCTCATTCTTTTTTGTTTCCTCATAGCAATTTATTTTTCTCTTTGCCACCTCTTCATATCTCATGGTTATTTGCTCATCTCATTTTTCTCTAGCCCCCCATACTCACTAAACTGTAAGCTCCTTCAGGACAGAATCTGTCTGTACCCAACTCTTCCAGTTCTTGGGCCTCACACAAAGCGAAGAGGCCATTGTCTATGCTCAGTAAATGTGGGTTGAATGAGCTCAGTCACAGAATGTAATAAATGTATTTTTTTAATGAATGCACCATCTCTCTGGAAATCTACAGTGCTCACATTTTGTGTTATGGTCTCATTTTGGAGTGATTGGATGCCTTTTATTGGCTAATATCTGCCATGTGATAATGTCTTCATTTGCTGAGTTGATGTTCCAAATCTTACAATTCTTATTCATAATTATTAGTTTTTCCCGTGAATTTTGTGCTTCGTTGAGGTTTTAAAGGGTAAAATTAACCTTTCAGCTTTTCCTCCATAAATTTATAATTTCACTAAGATTATATTGCTATATTGGCTTTCATTTCAGAGGTTTGTCCAAAGTTGAGGTGATTGTGTGGCTGTTGTTTTTCCCTCTTCACAAATGTAGTTATTTCCTTATAATCTAACTTGCTCAACTGCATAACAATCAATAGCAGGAATATGATGAGAAATTATAAATATTATTTACTTAGAAAAGATAGATCTTAAGAGAAATAGAATTTTTTTTACCTATGTTCAAGTTACACCAGAATTTATGAAAATAAGGGCTCATTCCATAATATTCTTCCCTCCTTTGTCATCTGTTTACATGGACATAAGTCAATGTTTTCTGCAGAACACAACATTGTAAAATGTACTTTAACAAATTCTTAAGGGATATCTTAAGCATAAAATTTGCTTAGCTATTTGACAATATGGAGATTTGATTATTTAAACATGAACTGGAAATACATTGCTAAAATGTCACTGAACTTATACATGACTACCTGGATTAAGAAATGCAATCAGGAATTTATCATCTCTTTTTGGGCAAAGCTATCACAGACACAAACTACTATGCATAATTACGTGAGGAAAACTCACTATGTGGTCAAAAAAACTACACCTGACCATAAAACTAAACTTGAACGATTCATAAAACTTGAAGCCTCCCAGGGAAAAATTTAGAAAAGCTTCACTTATCTCAGGTTGTCCTTTGTAAAAAAGCTTTCTCCCTTGTTTGACTTTGAATCCCTCCAATTCTAAAACCATGTCAGTCCCAGCCACAGAGAGAGGTGATAGAGAGAGAGAGACAGAGAGAGAGACAGAGAGAGAGAGAAACAGACAGATCCCTTGCCCCAAAATGAGAAACCAGTCAGGCCCACACAAGAAGTACAAGACCTTGGGCAAGCAACTTAATAGCTCATGTCAAGCAGGCCTTGCCTCAGCTCTTCTAATAATCAGATTTACCTTTTTGTCTTTAATAAATTGCATGCTTCATACTTGGTTTTAGTAATATCACTCCATTGTTTCCAATTTTCTGATCTGATTGGCTGTCTACTAAGCTAGCTAGGGGAGTGATTTTCAACACGTGGCCCATAAAGCAGATTTATCAGCATCTCTTGGAAGTTTATTAGGGATGCACCTGTAGAATCCAAAGCTTTGGTAACACTGTCCAACAGTGACTTCTGCACACTGCTCAGATGTATCTACGAGGGGTACAGCTCAAGAACTATGGGTAGTTCCCTGGCTTTAGTTCCTCCTTTCAAAGTGCACCTTTCTCTCTTCCACCATATTACCAAGTCCTTTTCTAACAGGCTTTACTCGCTTTCTTTTGAAAAGTAGAGAAATTGGAGGAATGGCCTTTCTTACTTTTACCCCCTTTTAAATAAATTTTTCTCTGTATATTTGAGATCTACACCATGATTTTGTGAGGTACATAGAGCAAAACTATGACTATAGTGAAGTAAAGCAACATATCCATCTTCTCATCCTATAATGTTTTGTGTGGCAAGAGAGGCTAAGCTCTTTTTTTAAAAAAAAGAAAAACCCTCTATGATTTAACTTTTTCACTATAGACCTCACATTATGACGGTTTCAGAAATATGTGACTCTAAGGAAAGGGAAAGATTTGAAAAGAGGACAGTAGTGTGCATTGTTATGCAACATACTGTGAGAAATATGTAGTACATGCAGTTGTAAGTGGAAAAAAATGTTAAGAGAGAGATGTCCACAGAAAGGTTTGTTCGGAATTGTGACTATACTTTTTCTGCCCCATTTTTAGAGGGAAGGCAATAGAAACTGTGGGTACTCATATGGCAGATAGTTTCTTTGAACTCAACACCACAGAGACTAGAACATATGGAGACCAAATATTCAGACCACATAATAAAGGGCCATGACCAGGTCAGTGCTCCTAGGCACACGAACACCAGGGGACAGATACAGAAGAGTCAGCAGTTTCACAGAGTTCTTGCCTCTCCCTCTCTGAGCTATTGCTCACTCACTCTACTCCTTCTTTCAGCTTTTAGCCTGCTTTTTCCTTCTGAGTATATAAACTTAGGGCTATCTCCGTTGTTATCTCTTAAAGACCTTCTTCAGTCACCCAACCACCACCTGGGCACTAAACACTAAATCTTCTCTTCTGTGTATATACGAGTTTCTACAGAAGGAAACCCACTTTCAGAATCTCACCTGTGCTTCTTTGTTTATTCCTCGACCCAGTGGGGCATCCACTATCTCTCTAGGAAGGATCTGCTTTGACTGTGTTCATCAACAATCCATTTAGAAAACCGAACAGACAGCTTTTAGCCTTTGCTTGATCTCTCTCTCTCTCTCTCTCTCTCCCTCTCCCTCTCCCTCTCCCTCTCATCTCTCTCTCTCAGAAAGATAAGATCATTGCCGACTCCTTCACTGAAACAATTTTCCCCTCATGATTTCGAGGTCATTTAAATTTTCTACTTCTCCCTCCCCTCTCTCAATGGCTATTTCTTCTTCTTCCAGCATCCTTTTGGACTTACATTTTCCAGCCCACTTTTTAAGTCCTACAGTTTTCCAAAATTCTCTCTGCCCCTCTTTTCTTCTCATGCTCTCCTGTGGTCTTCACGCAAGGGTTCCCAACTACTACCATATCTCTCTCTTCTGATGGCCCAGACTAAACTGCCAAGAGCATTGTTGGGATCCTCAGACTCGTAAGTCAAACTCAGTTTATTATATTCATTTCAAAATGCAAAAGATGATGACTCATCTGGCCTTCAAAACTGCATTTGGCCTGCAGCCTTCATCTCCCATGTTTGGCAGAACTAAAACCTGGCCTTTATATTTACCCTTAGGTATATTTTCTCTACTCTCTCTGCTTCTTCCGCTCCTGCCGTGCCGGAGCTCCTCCCTGAATTATTACTATAGTTTCATGGCTTTTCTATATTTAATTAACTTAATTGGTACCTTTTAGGTACACAGTATAATGACATCCATCGTTGCAGATTTGTACCTGTACAAAATATAGCTTGGTTCTCATTTTTCCCCATTCCCTGCCCTCCCTTCGATCCCTCCATCCCTCCCTATTTACAGACTTTGTTTCCATTTCTTCATTGTATCATGTTATTCCTTTCCCTTCTTGTCTTTCCCCTACTCCTCCTACTTCCCCTTCCTCTTTGCGCCTTTTTATTCCTATTTCACATTATCTATTATGCATTTTGATCCTTATTTACACTTTCAGTTTTTCACATGAGAAACTATTCAGTATTTACACGTGTGTGTCCTATTTATTTCACTTAAGAGTATGGCCTCAATGTGCATCCATTTAGCTAAAAATGTCTCGAATTTCTTATTCTTTATGGCTAAGTAGTACTGCCCTTTTTTTGTTTGTTTGTTGTTGTTTGTTTTTTGAGACAGGGTCTCACTATGTAAGTTGAGACTGACCCGAAACTCACTATGTAGCCCAGGCTGGTCTCGAACTCACAGCGATCCTCCTGCCTCAGCCTCCCTAGTGCTGGGATTACAGGAGTGAGCCACCACGCCCGGCTCATCCCTTTTGTTTTAAAAAACACATTTTCTTTATCTAGTCTCCAGTTGATGGGCAATATAGTCTTATAACTTGTGTAGGTCTCCTTCCCACTACTAAGAGTGATATAACATATAGACGAGCAAATTTGACTGCATGAAATCTCAATAGTTCCTATCAAAGACAAGGTGGAATCTACTGTTTCTTAAGTGTTGTATCAGAATTCTCTAGCAGTGTAGATTTAATATAAAACATACATTTATGATATATAAAGAATTTACTAAGTAGGCTTATAAAAATGAGTGAATCAATGGAGGAAGATTGCAAAACGGCCATCTGCACCCTGGAGATTCAGGGTTCCACTTAAAAGTCAAAGGCCTGGAGTTCTCTGCAGAGTGGCGGAAGGCAGTGTCTGAAAGCCAAAGGGATTGCAATAGAGGGCTTGAGTCTGCACTGGAAACCTAGAGATGAATGTCCAAAGGCAGTGGCAGAAACTGGAGCCCCTTGGAAAAGCAAAAGGGAAGATTTTCTTCTTCCTCTTTTTGTTCCATCCAGGCTACAAGCTCATTGGTTGGTGCCACCCACATCAGGGGTGGATCTTTACTCCTCAGTGGACGGTTTACATGTCAGTCACCGAGCACTGTTCTCCACTAAACCGCTGGGTGTCTCTTAATCCATTCAAGTTGACATCACAATTAGCTGTCCCAAGTGGATTCAAAGTTCTCATAATTTTGATATATGTATACCAGATAAGCAGGTTTTTATCTACCTTCCCTTCTTGAAGCCTCCGTGATACTTTTCATTCTCTGAATACACAATGTTCATTCATCACCTAGTCTACGATCATTACACACCATGAATAATACTATCCCTCCACTCACAATAATCTTCTATTTATGTCTTTCTCCCTTCAAGCATCTCCTTTGCATCAAAACCATATCTTCATGCCCCACGGCCCAGCAAATAAAATATGGTCAAGAAGTGATTGCTTGATGGAAGAGTAGCTAAATCACTCAGGTTAAGATTCTCCACCTTCCCTTATACGTGTAGGAAACACCTCATACTCAGCCCTCAACTGAAAGTTTACCTCTGAAAACAGAGTTCTCTCGTTCCCTCTCTGGCCAAATGCAAGGCCCCTTCCCAGTGATTTCCATGTATGCTTCAGTTGTAGAAGCTACCACACTTTATTGAAATGGTTGCATGTTGGACTCTTCAAACAACCCTAGTTGATACAATTGGGGGACAAATCAATATAAAAAAGAAGAAAACTCTAAGTTACATCTTACTAAGCTCTTTTGGAGAGGGCCAGGGATTTGGCTCAGTGGTTCCATCTGTCCACAAGCACAAGGGACTGAGTTTGATCCCCAGGACCCCCCAAAAAATTCCGTTGGAGAAAACTGAAATTTAGCCTCAAAAAATGAACATATATTTTTTTTTCTTCTGTGGGGTTTAGTTCATTCAAGTAAGCCTTTTGACTCTCTAAGTGTACAATTTAATAGCCTCTCAAACGTTGTTATAGATAGGCATGAGATAGTGGACAGAAATGACAGCTGAAATCAGGGTTCTGATGCCCAAAGTGGAGAGCAAAGGAAAGAAAAGAGAACGAATTGGCTAGTCAGCTCTTAATCCTTACTGCATATGTTACATGTTTCACAAGCACAGCTGATTTTCCATATTTATTTCCAATGAATGGCTGTGAAGAGAAATAAAACTACAGCAACCTACCTCTCCAACCTCTACTCCTACTTCTATTTCCTTATTGGTAAAAGCAGAAATAACACTACAGACAGTAAATTGTATTATCTACTATTACAAAAAAAACTAAGTTTATTCAGCCTTTTATTTAACCCAGAGTCTAACATGTTTCCTTTTACCCAATAAGTGATATAAGTGCCTATAAAGTGAACAAATTAAATCAGTTTATAATGCCAACTGCATATTAGCAATTGTTTCATAGAAAGCTCTTTCATCTCATTACTCTTGTGGTTAACACTTTTAAAATGTGACCACACAATCTGTTATTGAATGGAATTTTGATTATTGGCTAAATATAGGTGGCTCACTACAAAGTCTTGAAATGACACATTGCAAACATCTTAGCAAATTAGGAAAGAACACAGATCAGCTCATGTGCACATTGCTGTACTGCTGGATGCTCTGTGTTGTCCTACTCACTTCCTTCAATTCCTGTCTACCCCGAAGGAGCTTTAGGATTTGGAATGGAAATAATGACATGGGTCTACAATTCAAGACAGATGGAAGAAAAAGTTGTCTAACTAGCTTAGCTAGGTGGTCAGGAAAGACCTCATGGTATCATAACCAGACTCTGAGAATGAATGTACTTTCTTTTATCCTTACTAAAGGAAAATCAAGGTTCTTTACTCACCGCTGGCCACAATATTGAAAAAGAAACCTTAGTTTGTTTCACTCAATTACATGTGGATAAATGCCAAGTATTAGTTGCTTTTCTTTCTATGGGACACAAGACATGGCACTTGCAATTTAAAGAAAGGGAGGTTTATATTGGCTCACTGATTCAGTATATTCAGTGTATGGTCAGAAGACTACAAGACAGAAACAGCACAGCAGAGTTGTGCCATGGTAGAAGCATGCTGTGCAGAGGCAGAGGGGAGGATCAGAGGATAAGCATACACCCTAGGAGTTCACACCCCCAGTGACGCATCCCTTCCTACCAAACCCCACCTCCAAATGTGAGAATTTGGAAGGGCACTTCTGATTGAATCCATAACACCCTGCATGATCAGTACTTAGAAATATGAAGAAAAGGGGAAGAAGAAAATCTATCAGTGAAAGCCAGAAGCAACTGCGGGGCTGGAATCCAAAGCCTTGAGACTTGATCTCAGCTCTGACACTCACCAACCATGAGCCATCAGGACCCAGCATCTCCAAGTCTTGGGTTTCCTAAACTCTGAAAAGAAGAAACAAGACCAGAGGAACCTCAAAGGTCCCTTCCAGCCTCAAACATCCACAATGACTAATCACCTGGGTCCTCTGTTCTCCATGTCTGTTATTCATTAGCATCTCTATGGGAGCAATAAAAGGGAGTGAAGTTTCAACCAGCCAATTTTGCTACACATCAGCTCTGGGGAAAAGTTTGATAGACCTGGTAGCTGAGGTCTAGCTGTTGACTTCACTTTGCAACACATTCAGTTATGTACAAGGCACCATACTAAGTGTTTTATATGCTATGTTCTTCCAAGTTGTGCCGCTATAACAGAATATCTGGGAGTTGGTGACAGAAATTTATTTTGTACAGTTCTGGAGGCTAGAAAGTCTGAGATCAAGGCACCGTTTACTGTGTCCTTACCTGGTAAAATATGAAGAGTCAAGAAGGCACCAAACTGGACCTTTAAAAGTGGCACAACGCCTACCTTTAATAGTGGCAAAGCCCTTATGGTCCAACCATCTCTTAAAGATCCTACTGCTTAATATTCCCAATACCACTTCAATTTAAGCATGAGTTTTGAAGAGGGTAAACATTCATACATAGCAGATGCTAAGGGCATATTATTGTCCCCGGTGCCCTGGGAAAAGACTTCTGTCGATTTTGCTAACGGCAGTACCCTGACTGGGTTCTGACAGCAGTACGCTGCACTATTTGAACCCTCAAATTCCAGGGCTTTGTTTCCAGAGCCTGTGCCATTTGCCACCATACCCTGAGTTGTGAAAGATAAACTCTTACATCTTCTGCAAGAGCCTCTGCTTTGAGGGAAGAGCTAGAATACGCCATCATTGCTTATCACCTCATCAAGGCGACCTAGACAAGTCATTCCACTGTGGTGCTTCCATTTCCTCCTCTATAAATGTAGTAGTGGCGATTAACATCTATTGCAGCATAACAAACCACCCAAAACAGTGACGTGACTAACAGCCACTGGTTTTTGCTCACAAATCTGCACTTTGGACAGGACTCGGCCGGGAAAGCTCATTTGGGCTCCACTCGGCATAAGGAGGAACCACCCAGCGGAGGATGATAATCTACTTAGAAGACAGAGTTCTTTCAGACCAGCAGTCTGGTGCCTCCTCACAGCACCACAGCTGGGTTCCAGTAATGAGCACTCACTAACAAGGAGACAGGCAAAACTACCTCTCTCCTTTTGGCTCAGCCTTAGAAATTTCATAGCATCACTTTGCCATACTTGATTATTCAAAACAGTCACAAGGACCCACCCAGCTCCAAGAAGAAGAGACACAGACTCCACCTCTCATTGAGAACGCAGCAAAGCTGTGGAAAATCATGCCAAATGGAAATACTGTTCTGCTCATTTTGGGACTATCAAAGCTGTGACATCTTGAGCCCCTGATTCTGGTTTTCCTCAAAGGAAATTTGTACTTAGCCAAAGAATGATTGGAATGTGCAGCTACTCTGTGATTAAGCAAAAATGTTCTATCTAATGACGTGGGATAGAAGAGTACTGTTCACCCATCAGCCACAGTGATGTGTGAAGCATGAAAATAGGGTTTTCCCATATTCCTTGATAGATACATAAGGAATTCCCAGGCCCTAGGACATGAAAGCTAAAAGGAGACCAATTCAAATCTCAAACTGAAAGGTAGAGATACAACCATAAAATGGACATTGAGCAGCACTGGAGAAAGGAAAGAAATATTGAGTTTCTGTCAGAATAAGTACTTTGCTTGAGTTATAAAACCTTCCTTCATCCTCCCCTCATTTGCTTACCTTTTCACTGACCAAAATCTCATATTTTTAAGCTATCATAAGTTTCACAATGACCCATCTTCTAATTTAATTTGCAGAGCAAACCTACTAGTTATCATGTTTGAATAATATCCAACAGACCATTCTAAAGTTGGCTTCCCTTCAGGTGGTATGATGTGTTAATCTGTGAATGAGATGTACACTTTCTCAGAGAAAGTGTCTCTGGTGTCATGTTCAAAGGGCTCTTGTTGGTCTGGCCCAGGTCATATGGGGCCTAAAAGCCAGTGACTGGGAAAGGAGGATAAGGTACCGAATAGTCCAAGACAATGGTGGCACACAGTTTGGTCATTTGTATTATTTAGCTTTTCCAGGTGGTTGATTCATTGTTTAAACAAACAAACAAAAAAAACTATGCCACCTCTCATTTATTTTCTTTTTCACTCCAAGAAATCATTATTCATTTCTAATATTTTTTCTTCTCCAAAACTATTGCTTATCTATAACAAAACCTCTCTTCTCATTCACATCTGTGAAATTCTGAAGCATCAGAAGGATGTTTTTATAAAATGGTTCCATTTACAGGTAATTCTATAGCAAAGCCCCCGAGGATCATGAGGCAGTGAAATTTTAGTATAATATTCTCTCGGATGCAATAATTCAGCCACTGCAGCCCGTATCATGAGATCCTTGTTTTAATAAGAGTCTTACCATACAAGGAATCCAATATCCATCCAGTGCACTTCAGAAAATCAGGTAAAACAGGTGTTTCCTCAATTAACAATTTAGATTTTTGTGAAAAATGAGTGAATCAAAATAGAAGATACTATTCCTAGCAAAACATACCAGTACTCTACAGTCCCTGTTTTCCTGAAGACTTTGAGTATATCATTTCCGGTATACATTTTTAAAGTAATTGATTTAGCGCATGTTTTGCAAAGAAAAATACAAAAATTCATTATTCACAGCAATCTCACATTAACCAGTATGTGTTTAATCACAAAAATCTGTCGAGCAATGAAGTATAATTTTAACTTCTAAATTAACATGAGTAATATGATGAACTGAAATTTCCAATTCTATGAAAAATCTGGCTGAAATATTTTACAATAAGTAGTGTCCATGTTTACAAATATTTTTAAATCATGATATTCCTTAAGTTAACTCATTACAGTTTCTTTTAATGTTGGCAGAATCAGGAATTCTCTCATGTCATACAAAAATGGAATCTATTGGTCATATCCCACTTACAATTCATTGTGGATTGCTCTCAGAAGACTAGCATCTCTTCTGATATTCTACCCAAGATAATTCTCACTATGAAGTAAAGTTAAATTTGATTCCATTCCCAACTCCCTAATTTAAGCAAGCCACGTGAAAGCCAGCTTTTTTCCTAAGTATTACAACTTCAAAGGAGAAAAATCTAAATTGTATTTGGAGTCCTAGATAGTTTATCTGAAAACATTTCAAAATGCCTTCTGAAAAGGTCTAGGACAGAAAGACAAAACACACGATAACAATAGTTGGAGGAAAATACAGGATGTAAGCATATTATCATCTAGGCATGTCTGTCTCTGCATACCTTTAATAAACCAAATTTGAAGACCAAATCAAAAGGTGCCAGATTTCCATATTTATACAAATCTATGAACTCTATGGTTAAACTGACTAATTTTTCTTCCAAATCAGGATACTTTTGAGAATGAAGGGAGTATTCTTAATAATGAAACCTGCTTAATACACACAAACTGGAACCATTTTGGATAAAAGAGGACATGGTAGGTTTTCCTTTGTTACAAATAATAATAACTTGGTCTAAGAGAAATTAACTCCAGAATGATAGTTGCTCACTGAAAATGTCATAAAATTCTACATTGACTGCACTTTTTGTTGAAAATTTCTGTAATCTCTGTAGTGTAAGGTCCTCCTTCTTGCACTAGACCTATTCAATATCTTCTCAAAGCTACTAAAGATTCTGACCAGAGCACTGATAAAATACTTGACCAATAAAATTAAGTGGACATAAACCCTGGACCAGACACTAATTACAACCAGAAAAACACCTAGGTTCATTCTAATATCATGTCCTAAAACCTTGGGAACCTCAATGAGTCTATCTCCAATTGGACCCTTGGAATTTTACTGGCATCTCCCTGAGCAGAATTCTCTCCTGCAGTATTGTTTAAGGTTACCTGCTTCTACCTGAGCCTGGGTCGGTTCAGAGTTCCCTCTTCGGCGAGGTTTATACTTGGCGATATACTTACACTGGAATTCTCTGATGACTGGGCTGTTGTTAAATTACATGAAATGCTCCAAAGGAATCAGATCTTGGGATAGCTCCAAAGGTAGGTTATTTTCCTTTCATTCCCAATTGAGCCCGAAAAATTTATTCATTTACTAGTCAGAAAATAAACTTGATGTATGTTCCTCAGGAGGTTCGTGTGCTGTACCTTTTTATGGCAGAATGCCACATGTATATCAGAAAGGAATACTGTGTCATGTGGCCACCGCCACGGCTGCTGGGGCCACAATTCACTCAGAGCTTGTAAGGTAAGTAAGGCTGAGTCCAGGAAACACTGCAGAAAACAGGTCCAGAGGGAAATCGTCCTGCGCTGCAGGTCTTTCCTCGCCTCCTAGCTTCTCTGAAGCCTAGGGTCACTGGGCTGCAGAGATTTTCCACAGCAAGAGGAGGGGAGGGGAGAGGGGAGGGGAGAGACAAATTTTTCATCATATTTTCCCTGCTTTTACCTCCCATACCACAATCCCTGTGTCCCTTGTCACAGATACAGTGATACACTTGTCACTCTGAACTTACTTATTTCTCCCTTCCCCTGATGCTGCTGGTAATTTAGCTGTAGAGAGAATAGTCTGCTTCCTGACCAAACCCGAATGAGAAGACTGGCTATTCTTTGCTCAACCATGACTATTTTCACTAAAGAAATGGTTGGATTTCTTGGTGACAAGCTTTCTGCTCTCCAGAAAAACAAATGCTTCACTAACTGCTCTAACAGAATGGAAACTTTCAAAGTAATTCTAAATATGTGAGGGAATTAATTAAAGGAATGCATTGAGAATTAAAATATTAAGAAAATTAAGATTTCAGTCTTCTTACTGGAAAAAAAAAATCACCATTAGTTGAAACTTACCAAAAAAAAAAAAAAAAGACTTTTATGGGCATATATTAGCCTACCATACTGTAATCAAGCATTTTATTGATCTAATTTATATTAACAAGGCAGTAAGGAGGAAGCTTCAGATAAACAAAAGAAAAAACTTAAGTCTCAGAAGCCTTAGGAATCAATGACAAGGTGGAAAAAAGAGCCACCGTTGCCTGATCTGGCCAGCCAGACTGGATTCCAAATTCTGTTCGCTTCTCCTTTGGTCAGGGTGGGTGTGGACACTGACTGGTCAGCGTCTGGTTCATGGCTCACCATGTGAAAAACTACTAAATATCCACAGTTGGCCCTGAAATATACTGTCAAGAATGTAAATTTGCCAACCCCCATTTGAAATTTTTAAAATAAAAGTGCACTTTTATTAACACTCTCCTCCCTGCCATGGATAAAAATGATCACACTATTCTCACGGTGGGGGAAAAAAAAACATCGTTCAGAGCTTCTGTATATGGAGAAAGAGAGTTTCTGGCCAAGAATAAAAATGGGAAATCCTGAAATGTTTGGAGCTTCTGGTTAAACCTTCCATTGTATATTTCCCTTAGCAAAGCATTTGTCATAAGTAGCTTGTCTGCTGAAAATGATATATGTGGCTGGACTGAAATTGACTGAATAATTCATGCTATTTATTGTTCGGAAAAGTTTCTTTTCATAATAAATAAATAAATAAAGCTGTCTGAGAGGGGGAAATAGTGGCAACTGTCAGTCATATGAGTAGGGAAAAAGTTGTCTTTCCACTTTGGACGCTAATGACGTATGTCTACAGGCATGGTCTTCACACAGAAGGGCAGGACTATAATAGGTGAACACCATCAGCATTTTCAATGAAACCAATTCGCTAAGAGAAGCTGTCAAATAGGTGTGAAATGAGCTAAATTACAAGTGATACACTTTCTTTTAAGGTACTTTGCTTTGTTCCTTACAGTGCCTTGCAGCAAAAAATTTAATTTAAGCACTGCAAGTGGAATGCAGCTATATGGATTTAAATTCACTAAGCAAGTCTTGGGATCTATTTCACTTCCTGCATAAGTGGAGAGTGTGTGAGAGTCTGTTTGTGCTCACGTGCAAGTGCCGTCAGCTCTTCTACTATTTATGAGTGAGTCACAGTTTATTAGAACCTACCACAATGTATATTAGCATAAAACACATAACTTGAATTGTCAGTTTATAAAATTTTCAGAATGGATGATTATAGTTCTGTTCTTACTGTAAATTCTTACATAGCTCTGGTGATTTATCCTAGCTGGTGAAACACTGGGCTTATGTTAACCCTTGGCTGCTCACTGCTGGGGATTTTCCTGTGTGTGTTTGTATGGTTGGGATGGTCTTTTGAGGGAGAATGATTTACCCTTTTATCACATAAATTTCATTCCTGGAACGCATGCCACTACAGAGTTCTAGACAAAAGAATGGATGGATGGATGGATGTGCAGAAATGCATGTGGCTTGATGTAGCTGATCCTGATTCACAGATAACTCGCTGTAAGCTATGACTAAAAATATTTGAAATGTTTACAGGCTGCACAATATATATGTTTGACATATTAAAGGAGACTTCTATCAGCGGCTCAGTCACCATGCCAGAAAAACGCCTCAAAAGAATCAAGCAGAATCACAGCCCCTCATCGGCAGTGCTGTTTCTAATTTGAAGGCAAATTCATCTCTGACATAGAGCAGATTCTGTGCAGGTGGAAGCAAGCCCTTCTCTGCTCCTCTCTCTGCCAGTCAAATTATGTCATCAGTGAAGGATCACTGGTTTTTAATGATACGGTGGCCTCCATACTGAGAAGCAGTCCTAGCAGAGCAGTGTGCATAGCCAATAAAATGGCTGTCACCAAATTACAATTGACACTTAACATCACTAAATCTGCAGTGTAATTCCTTGTGACAGTTGTGTAGGTATATTAGAAGAAAATAATTTACTTCAAACCCAGCATGTTAGACACATTTTCCTGAGCGTAATTCATGTCACATTTACAGTAGCCAAAGCAAGCAGTCTCGAGGCAACCTTAATCGGGGAAGAGATCATAGATACCAACATGTTCATTGAAGTATGATTATTTATGCATGCAATAAACAAAGCTAGAGCAGTTGTTCATTGTAGGTTTTAATTGTTATTGGGGGTTTTAATTGTTATTGGGTTTTAAATGAATATTAGCCTCTTTTGCTGTAGGGAATAAGAAAAACTATTTTTTAAAAGCCACATTTTATATGGAAAGGAGGCATCAGCTAAAAAGTCTCTTTTTTTTAAAGGATTAAAGGGACATTTGCTTGGCGAGCACCCTTACCCCAGCTCTGTATTATGTTTGGGCTTTAAATTCTCTACTGATTGATTACCATGGGATGATTGCATCTAAGTCCAAAAGGCAAAAAAGTTAAAAAGCCAGACATAGTATTTGTCTTCCCTCTGAGTGATAATATTGAGGAACAAAGGTCTGAAAGGTACACGGTTTCTTCTGGAAAACTCTTTCGATCCATTCATTCTGAGCAAATCTTCAGAAAGATCCTTCCCTTGCCTTATAAGCATATATAAATATATGACAGAGTTAAAGGTCTCTGCACTTCAGAATGAAGTGTTTTGAATGTCTGGTGAAATGGGACCGCAAAAAATTCATTCCAACTTTGTCTCTAGGCGATTCACCTTTGGCCCAGTGATGATATGAGTCTTTCTGCTGAGGGGAGAGATGTAATAAGTCAGCTCCGGCAGTCTTGAGGAGGCAGGGGCCTATTTGTTAGCAGAATGAGGCAGGTGTATTCTGCCATGGGAGATTAGCTCATCCCAGCATGATAATTACCTCCCAGGAAGCCCTCAAGGTTACCACAGCAAGTGTAGGAGCTGCAGATCCAGTCCTGGAAATGGGCATGCCTGTGTCGTTAAGTAGTCTTAATTTAGAAACTCCAAATTTAAAAACACAAATCAGTGAGTGATAATTTCCCTGTCCCTTCATTAAAACATTAAAACGTCTCCAGCAAATGTGAGCTCTCTGAAGAACTGTAGGCTCGATTAGAGCTCAGCTTCAAGGTGAGGAAATTAACCTCTGTCCACATCTCTTAGTTTTTGTTTTTTGTTTTTTGTTTTTTTACCAAAGTGAGAAACTGCAAACAAGAAGTAGGAAGCCACACGTGGCTGGTGCAGGTCCTGCGGGCTGTGTGTGCCGTTTGCTTCACTTGATCACTTAGAAAATAATTCTGAGTGAGTTGTGTGTTTTCCAAATCAGAATCACAGTATTTCAGCCATGGCACCAAAGAGCAAAAAGGGGAAATGGCAGTTGCGGTTTCTGGGGTCATGAATACGTAGTTTAAGGACACAGATCGCTCTTTCTGCACAATGATGACACTAAGGAGGCCATTCTGTGAGTCTCCGACTGCTGAATGCTTTCGTGGAGCTGAACAGAACCTTGTGCCACCGCGAGCCACAGGCAAGAGCCAGAACCTCTTTGGTTTTCTAGGTCAGTGAGGATGACCTGCTGGATTCTTCAGCGCTGCTGGTCCCTGGAGCACACTCCTGACAGCGCGGACTGGAGAGGCAGCGGCATCTGACTGCTTGACCACAGCTGCCCTGCCTCATCACACCGGGTTGCCAGGAAGGGAACAGACAGGGGCAAAAGTAGAAGTGGCCATATTGGTTAGGAGTCAAAGGTTTTACCAACGTCAGGTGAGGTTTGTCCAGCAAAGCCACTTCTAAGGATTTCTGAGACAGGGGTACCACCGCCATCAGAGCTTTCCTGGAGGCGAACATTGGAACCTTAAAGATGTGTGATGACGAAAGATTGCACACACCAATATCAGAGCCTTCTGTGAGCAGGAATATTATGATAAAAATCCTGAAAGAGATCAAGAAGAGATTTAATTTTTCTTGTCAATCAATCAATGATTTTAGTTTTGTGTGCAGTATCTCTCTATAGTGTCTATCCATTGTATGCTCTAAGTTGACATTGTAATGGTAATGAATTGGGGCTATGTGAAACCTTGGTGCTTTCTCATATTGCTCAGGATCTGTCAAGTGGCAAGGACATTGTGACAACCTCTAGAAGGGTGTGTCTCATGGGAGAATCTGGACTGCCGGTGTGGCAGATGTTTGTGAAAAACACATTCTCTCTTAAAACCACGCTACTTTAGGACACTGTGCCATGACAGTCAGGGTTTCCTATAGCCCCAATCCAGAGGTACCCACGCCCTTGTCATCAGGACCCCTGCTCTGGCACCTCCAGCATCTTCACAACACCCAGAACAAGAAAAGAATAAAATACATCCAGTAACTCCTGCTGCAGAAGCCATTTACAGAAACTGCACAAAAACCATTCCCTTTTGGTGATGTCAGAAAGCCGCATGGAATCCTGGACACACTTATCACTAAGTAACTTAATCTCTATTTTGAAAACACACAATTAGAAAAATACCCTCACCCAGAAGGGGTAGGTTAACAGAGGGCAGGTGGCATCCCGTGTCTTACTGTTCAGCTACTTCCGAACCAGGTCGTATAATTCCCATTGCCAAAGCAAGTCTGATTTGTCACAGAACACGTGTCTGGTCGCTGCTTTATTAGGAACAGCTGATTTGAAGAAATTATTTTCCAAACTACCAAATTTAGCATAATTCTCTTAAGAGAGGATTTCAAGACTTCTTTTAGAATATTCTGTTTCAAAGAATGTTTTTCATCCAATATAGGGAAGGGAGCTGGGAGTACTCACACACACACACACACACACACACACACACACACACACACACACAAAGCAATAAGTCTGTATATGCGTACACATTCACATACATATGTCTACACACACACATATACACATGGATACACACATATACACACACCTACATACACACATATGCACACACATCTTCATCCATTTTACTATTACTCCACCCACCCTCCCCCTTAGAAAATATGGTTCTATTCCCAGGCTTTGCTAAGAGGCTTCTATCACACAAACACTCGGTCTCAATTCTGAAAATGAACACATCTTTCTGAAATTATATGTGGAATATCAAACAAAGGCCATTTTAATGTTTTCAAGGCCAGAGCAATATCATGGATAAGTCTGAAAAGGATGAAAGTCAAATCATGAACTGTGTATGGCTTTGATAACCAAATAATTTCAGTGATTAAGACAGAGAAGTGCTCTCTGGAATCACATTTGTGTGATAAGAAGCGCCACTTGTGGGGCGGGGAGGTTCTTTTCAATTGACAGAAGACATCAGAAAATGAAAAGAGAGGATGCTTATTATAAAAGCAGCTCTTCATTACCTCCTATGTGCCTTAGAATAATTTTTCAAATGAAGGCTAGAGAGAAATTTCAATTCCACATGAAAAAGCTACTCTATTTTATGAAGTCTTCACATTTTTTAACTAATTTTAATTTACAACCACTCAGAAAAACATATAACATCAATTGATCTTTAATACAGTATATCTCTGTTCCAGGAGGAGACCTAGGGAGAATTATGTTCTCTCCATGTCTGGATATTTTAACTATACAAAAATGATCATCTGAAAAGAATAAATTATCCTCTTTGATTCCAAAGTATTTTCAGTAAAAAAGGAAACATTTTTATTCATATTCTCCCTTTTAAATCCCCGGTTATATATTATATAACTTTTACTCAAATAAGTTATAGAATTTAAAGATCTGTATTTGTGATATTGTTGCATTTAATTTCATTGAAAGTTTAATGAAATACTATATTGAAAATCCAGTTTATTTTCCTAAAGAGATCAAAGAACATTTTTTAAAGTCTTCAGTTATTCTTAATATAAGCAAAGAAATACATTTTCTTCAATAATTTGAAATACACATGCCTAATATTAAACTTATCCGTGTCACTCAAGTTGCAGGCCTCTAGATTTTAAAAGAAATTAACTTTACCAGACCATAAATAAGCAGTTTTGAAGAAGTTTACCTTACATTAATTTTTAAGATTAAAGTTCTGGTTGTCTATTGTTTTACAGAAAACTATCACAAAACTTTGCGACATCATTTTATTATTTTTCACGATTCCACGGGCCAGCAATCACAGCAGGGCTCTCAGCAGCACTGGGCAGCCCTGCTTCAGACGTGCGTTGGAGTCACTTGGTGACATTTCCCTGGAAGCCGGGCTGACCTGGCTGCCACATGCACAGACTTGGGGCTGGAGGTTGAGGGGGACTGGCCAGCTTAGGGTCTCTCCTTGTCCTTTCTGCATGTGGCAGCAGGGCAGTCTCAGGAGAGCCATAATTCTTACATAGTAGGACAGCGCCCCGAAGGTAAGTGCTCAAGAGGCAGGAAGTGGACCCAGTCAGTCTTTAAGGCACAGACCCCCATCACTTCCGTTGCGTCCTGCTGACCCACGCAATCACAGATCCAACACTAGGAGAAACAGACATATTGCTCGTTACGAAGAGTATCAAAGACTCTGTGGCCATCTTCAGGGTGCTGCAATAGTGTATCTCATCTGGGAATTGAGCTGTGGATAAAATTTTCTACAAATAACCTGTCCTCAACCACATTTTCTTATTGGGAACTATCAAATTTTAGGATCAATTTTAGTATTCCCAGTAAAATAGAGGATAGCAAAGGATGTCATAGAAAGGCCTAAAACATAGAAACAAACTGTGTGTCACCTGAAATATTTAGCCGACTATAACCAATCTAATAGTTAAACAGAAAAAAAGCTGAATTCTTGCATTTGTAAATTTTATTTATTTTAAGATGGATTAAGAAGAATCAGTTTCTTTTTTAAAATTGAGTTTATTGGTACATTCTAGGCATATAGTACAGTTACATTCATTATTGGGGTCTTGTACCTCTACATGACAGGTCTTGGTTCTCCTTTTCTCCCCTTGTCCCTGCCCTCCCTTCACCCCTCCTCCCCTCCCCATTCACAAACACTTTATTTACATTTTTTCATTTTCTCCTATTTTTTTCTTTTCCCTTATTACCTTTCCCCTACCCTTCCCATTTTCCCTACATCTTTAGCCCTTTTCTTCCTATTTCACACTGAAGAAGAATCAGTGTCAATGCATAGAAGAGTAATTTAACACACTAAATCCAATGAGTGTAGCTGCCATATGGAAACTTCAGCCTCAAAGAGTAGGAACACTAATTTAAACTCTTCAGACTCAAGGCTCCACTGTAAAAGCCAGGTGGCAGAAGCCTATTGTGGGAGGAACTGAAAGCTTATTTGTGCTGAAGATGTCTAAAGCAGCAGCAGAAACTGAATGTAACTCTACTGCTGAATTATTAAACCTCCCATATTAATGTCCTGATCAGAGAAGAGGCACAGCCTTACTTCTGTGTATCAGTACTCTCTACTTCATTGTGTGTTTTCCTGTGTACCATATTAACATTCAACAGGAAAGAAGGCAGAGAGAGAGAGGGAGGGGAACGAAAGGGGGGAGGGAGGGGAGAAGAGGGAGGGCGGGGAACGGAAGGGAAGGGAAGGACCAAAAAAAAGGAAAGAAAAAAGGAAAGCTCACAGTCAAGAGGTAAAGTTATCGACAGCGTCAGACCTAGAGAAGACTCAAATGTTGAAATTACTAGATAAGACTTTAAAATAGCATCATTGTTATATTAAATTATCTAATGGAAAATGTAAACAATATTTATGAATAATTTTAGCAGAGGGATAGAAATTATTTTTTAAAGCCTATTAGAAATGCTAGAAGAGCCAGGTATAATGACACAAGCCTGTGATCCTAGCCCTCTGGCAAGAGGATTGCATGTTCAATTCTAGCTTGGGCAACTTAGTGATTTAGCAAGTCTCTTTCTCACAAAAAAAAAAAAAAAAAAAAAAGCTAGGGATGTGGCTCAGAGAGAAGGCCTTGGATTCAATTCATGGTACCACCAAAAAAATTGCTAGGGGAGAAATTACCTGGCCCCCGACATGAAGAGTATTTTCAAAAGGTATATCGGCAAATGGCTCAACAGAGGAAATAATCAGTAAGCTTGAAGAAAGGCCAATAGATAAGACCCAAACTAAAACACAAGGCCAAAAAAAGGAGAGTAAAACAGAACAGAGCATCTGAGCACTTTCAGATAATATCAGTCTAGCACACCTGTAAGTAATTGGGATTCCAGAAAGAAAGGGCAAAAATATTTAAAGACATAACAGCTAAGAGTTCTCCAAAATTAATAAATGACAACGAATTACAGGTCCAAAAAATATCAGAGACTCCAAAGCAGAATACAAAGATTAAGAAAGCAGAATGAAGGGAAGAATGAAAAGAAAGACTAAGAAAGCAGAGGCAAGTGGCCCTTCGGGTCACAGCAGGCAACACACTTACAGGAGCTGGCCAGGAGCAGGGACCCAACCAGGAAGGGCTTTGGGGGGCTTATAGGACTCAGACACAGAGCTCAGGGCTTGGCACAAAAGCAAAGCAGCAAAGCCCTGAACAGAAATGAACACGCCAACAGGGAGAATGGATGGCTCAAAGGCGCACCTCGGTTCTCATCGAGGGCAAGGAAGCCCACAGCGCATCTGTGTTAAGTCCCTGGGGTCTTTGCACAGCGTCGGGAGAGCCCAAATTCTGGAACTGGACTTCTGGACCTCAAGATGGCTTGGGGATGGACTGTAGTTGGCTCAAAGAAATAAAAAATGTCACATTTCTTGCACGTCCGAGATAGTAGATTAATAATTATATCTTCTGCTGTGTTTATTGTTTATCAATAAGAGCCATCCTACTTTCAGAATTGTACAGATAGATTCTACTCAGTAGATGAAAGCAAAGGCTCTTCCTTGTTCAAGAGAACAAGACGGTGAGAGCTTCCCTCCTATTATTCAGGAAAGAGAGTGAAGTATGGAACTCAACTGAAAATCTACAATAACTCCTATGCATACCTTTTAACAAATTTTAAGTATAATTCTTAAAGTCCCATTTCATTGGTGAAGCAAAGTTCTGGGGCCTGAAGTTCTTCTTGCAGCTATTTCTAAAGTCTTACAAAATTCTTTGTGTACAAAAATGGTTCAGTGAACTAGGTTCAGAAGTACATCAATGCGACTGCAAAGACCAAAAAGAATTAGCAGATACTTCACCGTGAGAGGCCAAGGAGGGTGAGGGAACTCACATGCTACTGCACTATGTCAGAGACAATAATAACTTCTCTGAGCACAAGAGTGATAAATTGTAACATTTTTAGTACTATAAATTAGAGTAAGTAGAAAGAACTATTCCACCTAATAAATGGGATACAATCTGACATCAGTGGCAAGGTGGCCAATTACCTATTAAATGTGATCAAGCTCTAGAAAAATGGCTATTTGAACACACTGGCCATTTCTTCAAATTGTTTCAAACCTAAAATTACAATTTAGGAAAGTACAAAGTAGGACTGGCAAAATATAATCAGATAAACTGGCCAATGCTATTTAATTTTCCATCATGGAACCCACAATTTTAGATATGTTGTCCGATGCAATTCTGTTGTGCCGCGATATTTACATGCATTTTTAAATTCTTGGTTGCAGTGTAAAGAATGAGCATCAACTGGGTCAGTTCTCCTTTCTTGATCTCTGAGGAAAGGCAGAAACTGTCTTATATAAAAGGGAAACCTCTACCCTCCCGTAACAGTGAAATTAAGCTTCCAACCGCACAACCTATGAAACGTTTTCCTCTGTGGGTTTGACAGTCCTCTCCCCACACAGAGCAAAGCATAAAGCAGAGTCTCTGACTACTCTGATTAATATTTATTGCATCCTAGAGTTCTGCCAGCTATCAATCAGCGGGCAGTGGAAGTGGTACAAACAAGGGGGAAAGTATGAAGCCGCACAGGTTCAAAAGGAGCACCGCAGATCACCAGGTTAAGAGGGTAGGACTGTGGGAGCCACCTACCTGCTGGAACTGAGATACTGCTCCATCCGTCCAAGCTATGTAACCTAGGATGTGCTGCTCTGCCTTCATTGTATGAGCCTGCTCATCAGTAAAAAACTATACTACACTGCCTTCCTTACAGGACAAATTGAGATGTAGTGAATTAATATTTAAGTTTTATTCTTTATCTTTTTTGCAGCACTGGGAATTAAACCTGGGGCCTAGTACCCATGCTAGGTACCTACTACTGAACTCTGTCCCTAGCCCAAGAAATAGTAACAGTAAAGTGCTAGAATAATACCTGACCGTTGTAAGTAAAACATGCAAACAATTGATAAATAAATTACTAAATAAAAATAAATGGTCACATGGAGGAATCATTAGAAACTACCCTGGCTAAAAGGTGAGTTAAGGAGTTTTCAAATCTTTGTTTCACTTCTTTGCAACTGATATTCTTTAGTTTATAAGAAAATGGAATGACCAATCCAGTCAGTGACATATTCATATCAAGGTCTAAGAATTTAAATAAAGTTGTAACATTTGCCCAAAGAATTTAGCATGGGTAAGATTTCTTTGTTCAAGATTTAACTCTTAGGAGGTAGTGGTTTGTTGCTTTGGTTTTACTCTTGGTATTTTTGAACCCCGAGATTAAACTAGCTTTCAGATATCTTGTTGGGAAACTCTAGGCCAAGTTTCCAAAATGATAGGTTTATTCCAGAGTTACTGATTGACCACAAATTATTACATAAAATTTTTACATAACATTACCCAGGGCTTTTGGAGAGTGAGAAAAATATAAAACACAGTTTTGCTCTCCAGAGGCCAAATTCAGAAGACATACAGATATGAAGACCATTTAAAACAATCAACTTTAATACTACTTAGGATGTTATTACATACCAGTACATACACATTTGTTATCATTTTCTATCCCACTTGTTAATTTTCAGATTTTATAGGAAAACCCATAGAGAGTGAGGGAGATAAGATGACTTACTCTAGTTCTAGCATTAATATATCCTTGAAATCTGCTTTGGAACCAAGTTTCCCTGACTCCAACCCAGGCTTCTTTCCACTCTCCCAAGGTTGCTGTGGTGATCATGAAATCTGACGATGTGACTTAGGAGCTGAAAGAAAAGGATTCAAAGTTAATGAAAACATTCAGGACTATCTCAAAGGGAAGGGGCTGAAAAGTTGCTACTATTTGGGGAGGTAAATAAGAAGAGGAAGGGCTGACGTTGAGGGTTGAGAATGAGGAAAACCAAGAAGACGGCAAAAATGGGCCCACCTTGGGAGCAGTAACACTAGAAAGCGATGGTGTTGATACCAAAACTAAGATGGGGAAGAAACCGAAGGAGCATTTGTGTAGCAGCAGAATTAGAGAGACAGGAGAGGTGGCCAGGCAAGCTGGGGTTGTCACATGAATTGAAGCAAGAGTGTCGGGTATCTGGGGTTGTCTGATGACTGCAACAGTAAGGCCACAGCACTCACTCTCAAAGGAAAATAATTAATAATTTCCTAATTATGAAGAATAGAGGAGAGCGATAAGTTAGAAATGCTTTTAGTCTTTGAATGTGGAGAGCTTGGGCAATGGCGGTGCTGTTGATAGTAACAGGAACACTGAGCCAGTGTGGAACAGGGATACCCAGACCAGAAAAGACAGGAGCAAAGCCTTTGATTTAGAAGTAAATGAATCACAGACATGAGACAGGAGAGCAACCAAGTCGGTTTAGTTCTAAGTTCACAGGGCTCCATGTGACATGGAGACGCAAGTACCAATGGGCTGTAGAAAACTGTAGGGTGAGACTGAAACTTTGGTAAGCAGTGAGGAATGGTGAGAGTCACCAACATCAAGAAAAGGGCAGGAAGTGAGTTAGTTGACCAAGTAGTTTTAATGACCACCGAGATGTTTTGCCCTGTGAGTCACCGAGAGGAATTTCATTTTGTTCATCTCTTATTCTTCTGTTTCTTAGTTAATATGACAAAATCAGTTAATACAACAAAAAGTCAGTTCAGCATCTGACTTTTGAGTAACAGTCAGGATGTGAGAACGCTCTTATAACCCATGCACTTGCTTTCCACTTTTGGAAAGGAGTCGCTACTATTTCCTTATTGAAAACCCTGAGAAAGGAACATGAAAGAATTAAAATGTGCTAAGTAATTTGAAATGCTAAAAACAGCACTTTTGCATTGGCTGTATAAGAACTTCAATATTCCTGCCAGCTCACATACAAGCAACTTTCTATGTAGTTTCTAAAATAAATGTAATTTTAAATAATTTTGTACACCTAAAATCAGAAAACAAAGTACTCTCAAGTATAATAAAATGCCTTGATGTAAATTGGACTCATCAAGATATCACATTAAATATTAGAAGGGGCATCAAAGTACCTGGTCCAACCAGTCTTTTAAAATCAAAGCCCTGAGACATCCTGCGGGGTATTTCCCAGGTCACTGTGGAACGATGCAATTACTCACACATAAATCTCATCAGCAGTCCCAAGAACCTCCTTCAGTCTACAAAGTGACCACGTTCAATATCTCAGAGAGTGCAGCGATGTCCCAGTCCTGACATTAACCTATAGCTTAGGGAACAAAAGTCCTGGAGAAGCTCATTTCATTAGGAAAGACTTCTTTAGGAACTGCAAAGGTGTTCTCCTAAATTCACAGTATCATCAAAGGTAGTTAGAGCAACTGGACTATGAGAAATTATATTCTACTTTCTTTAACACCTGGCATAGATTTATAACGATGGGGTAAAGGATTTATTTAAATCAGGCATACAGGTCTGTGCCCTGACCTTGCTAAGTGAAAAGTAGGTTTCTGTATGAATTTCTGTAAAATTGGTAGTAAATGTGTAAAAGTCAGGGCCTTCTACAGAATATTAAGAAGGCATGTGTTCAAAAATGTGGAAGCCCCAAATGCTGGTGTATTCCCCCTGGAATATATAGATACAACTTAGAAGATTTATTATATCTCTGGCTTAGGGACTTTATTTTATTTTTCCTTTTGCTATAGCAAAAAAAAAAAGGAAAAACTAGGCAAAAGTACAATTGAGAGAGTTAGCTGACTTGTCAAATACTGTATTCAATGACCAGATCTACTAGCTATAGATTTCTAAGACTAGACCTTATAAATATGAAAGTTGCATAAAAGAGATGGGATGTTAAGAATAAATGCTTTTCTTAAGAGGAATTTGCCACGAAATGTAAGAAATTCTATGATTACTTTTTTTTTATTCCAGAAAAGATTATTTTATTTTACTTGAGCTTTAAAAATTCAAATTAAACTGCTAGGCATTTTAAATTGAATTTATCGTCATCCTCTTTAGCCCCGATAATTTAATATTTTCTATTTGGGCCAATCCGGCCCTTCATTTCCATATTGGATCAGAACTCTGTGGTTTAGGGAATTCCAAGAAGCTTTGGTAGCTGACCTCCACTTCCAGACAGTTTCATGCAGCAAAATCCCCTGTGATTATTGTCTTTGCTTTCCTCAGCCTCGTTGCTTTCACCTTGAAGTGTAAAGGTTCACAGCCAGGGCCTGGCTCTTATTACAGGCTTTAGGGTGAAGTCTATACAATGAAAAGACCTCTGTTTTTATTTCTTTGGAATCATTGGCTTTCAAGCCCTTCAGTTCTCTGCAGATAATTACTGTTTTGGCCCATGATTTCTCTGATATTTGAAGCCTCTGAGTAGAATACATTACCTATTTAATGAGGAGGGTTAATTGGCAGTTACGAGCCAATGTATGTGCCCCTTGTATTATTTTTAAGTACCCTGCAAATTCTGACCATCTGAAACATCGTATTGCTTTAAACTATCTCTTACAATACAACTTATTGTCTGGATATTTGACTCCTGAAAACTAAAAGAAGTAAGAAAGAATTTTAGTAGCTTTGTGAATTTTGGTGCTGAAGTTTCTTCTGATATTTGTCCCCCCCTCAAATTGATCATGTTTCTTTTTAATATCCCAACTAGGAATTCTGTGAAGCTAAGATACACATGCCCAAATTTAATATCGAAATTCCAAAATCCACACTCAGAAATGTATTTTCATGAGGACCACTTGATCAGAATTCAGCCCCTCTTAGGTTTTTCAGGACTTTATCTCTAAGAAACTATGCTCTTTTTTTTAATGTTAGTATTTGTCTTATTAAGTCCGCGAAACTAAAAATGCCACAATGAAATCAAACATTAGCACTAGTGTTCACAGTAAGTTGTTTTGTGTGAATGAAAGCTTTTTAGGAGTGTAACTCACAAAATTACCTAAAATAGTTTGATGAATGCCATGAAACATAACATCTGTGTATCAAAACCGTGTTCTGCATGGTGCAGGAAAACTAGTACTGAAGCACTTTTCTAATATTTCCATATTTATAGCAAGTGCCTGTCACAGGACTGCTGATCTCACCTGCTACACTGTCACGTTCCATAAAGTGAAGAGCATCTCATGCTTGGGTGTCCTAACAGCCACGATATTATTTTAACAATTACACGATTTAATACCTTGGATTAGTTCCTCTGATAGTGCTATTAGCTGTCAGTATACTCCATAATAGGTGACTTCATCTTTGTTATGACATGATCTTTCCTACTGTTTGTTGACCTTTCAATACAAGGGGGAGGGGACGCTCCCAGCCCCCCAAATCTTTAAGCAGCTACTGTAAAGCTGCGGTTTAATTCTCAGCTGGAATGTTTAGAAACCCTTGGTGCTAAATACCTCGGTGGACTGCTTAAACACCAACAACAGCCTTATGGGGCCTTGCCCGACCTTAAACACATCTTTTTTTGTTGAGAATATTGCATTCTGCCACAATTCTGTGGGCTAACCCTAGGCTCACATTAAATATACCAGCCTCATTGAAGCTTGCTGAATTGAGTTGAGTTGTTCTTTGTTTTATTCTCTCACTGCTTCACCCCCAACTGGGACTGGGCAGCCTTTCTTCCAGTGGAGCGTGCTTTAAAGTAACCCGGAGAAGAGGAGGAGGGGCAAGGGGGAGCAAAACCAAAAGGTGCAGCTAAGGCCCATAATTAGTCTTGATCCTCCAAGTCTAAAATATTTTAACGCCAGGTTTCTGATTGCAGTCCGGGCAAAGTGGATTTGGGAATGCAGAAAAGTAATTAGGTCTGTGCATTGGAGTGTGGAGAGCATTTAAAAGTGAATGGGTGGTTACTACATTCTTGGCAGGCTGTTTTTTATCTTTTCATGCTCTGCTGTTGTTAGAGGTGATGGGTTTATTGCAGTTTTTGCACTCTGGAGGTGGCTATGTTTTTCTTAACCTAGCCTTTTGCTCTCAGTCTCAAAAATGAATCCTCCTGATGTGAGGAAGAATGAGGGAAATTTTTTAAAAATAAAATAAAAACAAGGCCCACTGGCCAAATATTATGCAGTGAAGCAGAATGAGTTGGGAATGAACCTCAATGCCAAAACAGGTCACTTATGGAGACTCTGGGTTTAATTAATGACTCACTGAGCACAGGACTGGCTGGAGACAATGGTCACCCCAAGGAGAAGGAAAACAAAACATGTTATTCTCTAACCATGCTCACAGAGCCATCCTAACTATCTGGGGGAAAGCTGACATCATTGTACCACTGCTGCACCCTGGCATTGGAGATACAAACCATAAATGTCCAAGTTGTCCAAAAATGTATGTTTTGTGTTACTTCGGCCTGCAGAATTACTTCAGTTTGCTAAGATCCCATGACCCTTAGGATTACAGATTTTTGTCTACCCATCAAGTTATTATTAGTCCTGGCTTCAGAGTCATAGAAAAACGTATATGCTTTGAAAATGTATAGCTGGGGCTGGGGGCGCAGAGAGGAGCTGAGATAAGAATTGACAGAATTTCAGTGGCCTCCTTTTAATGTTCACAACTTTTTTTTTTAATTTAAGGGGAATTATATTAAAAAGACAGGGTTTGTTTATTTTTCAATCCAGAGCTACCCAAGGGTGGGGTCTGGGGTTTACATGCGGCACCTTGGTCTTCCTACAAGCATTCAGTGATATCCACAGACTTTGAAAGACTAGAATCAGATAAAGCTAATGGGGAATCAAAAGAAAAAAGAAAAAGGAAGCTGGGGGAGGGTCCATTATTATTCAGAGGTTTGGAGTTTTTCTGTTTGTTAGTTTTTATTTTAAACATGTGTTTTGGAAAGGCCACCTCAAAGACGACTAGACTAATATATTTATGTTCCTGGACAGCTACTTCAGCCTTCTTGAAGTTTACAAATGAGTTTCCTACTTTTAACAACTTCTTAAGTGTTGCGTTCAGCATCTTAAGTGCTGTTCTACCATTATAGAGTCGGTATGAGAAATATATTTCCTTAGCTACATCCAGCTCTCTCTATGAGGTTTGCCTCCGCCTCTAGTGCACAGGAATGAGCTCTTTATGGCTTGACATATTATCACCTTGGCCCTGGCCAGACTCACGCAGTGCTCTTGTCTCAAGTCTTCCTGAGAAAAGGTTAATACACCATTAGCATCGCCCAGTTACCTTCTGGCTCAGGTCTTGCAGAAGGTACAAATGAAATATATGATTTGACGCTATTGTAAATGTAACTTACATCTCCATCATTGCCTGTTTAGAACAGAGAAAACAGGAAACAACATCAATGTCTACTGATGAGGAATGAGTTAAAGAAAGAATGATACAGCCCTGTGGCTATGTATAAGAAGTTGATATTGGGGGAAACTAAGGACCAGAGAGCGTTTTCAAAATGCATTGAGTTTAAAGAGCTGGTTGAAAGGCAATATGTATAGTGGAATGTGGTGGGTAATAAAATAAATAGTAAAGTATATATTTAAATATAGAATCATTGTTTTAAAAAGCACAATCCATTTTTTAAAATGAGAAAAATATGCCAAAATATTAATAAAAATTACCTCCTAGTAGTAGGATTCAGGATGATTTTATTTGCTTGCCTTTGCTTTACTACACTTTTTAAAGTTTAAAAAGTGTAACAGGACTATGTAGTTTTGTTTTTAAAAATTATTAATAAAAATCATTTTAAAAGAAATAGTTTACCAAGCTGTGATTCTTAATTCTCCCCGAATACTCTTCTTCTTCTTTTCTTCTTTTCTTTTTTTTTTTTCTTGGTACCAGAGATAGAACTCAGGTCTTTGCGCTTACAAGGCAGGTGGCAGAAACACTGAGCTAAATCCCCAGCCCACCCTGAATACTTATCAAAATTCCCCCTATGATCTGTCCTCCTGAGTCCAAAAGGCAAAAGAAGAAGGCTTCACTCTTTACCGAGACCCCACATTATCACTGTGCCTGAACATAAGTTTCATTACCCGCAGTATTTCCTAAAGATCCCTCTCCGGTTGCCTAAAACGCAGACATGGATTCCAGCATTGCACACTTCGATTGCATTTTACGTTTACAAAATCCCAAGCAAGAAAAATGTCTCCCCTTGTCTTTTTATCACAAGGCTGCTCAAGCTCCCGGCTCTATTCCATTCCAACAGTGTTCTACCTGGAATGCTCACTGCCAGGCCCGGGCCCAGGACAAGGGAATGTTCTACTTCCTGACCTTTCATGAACTCCTGAGGCCAGGTCCACATAAAGATTTAGCTTCCTGTGTTAAGGAAATCTTCCCTCTTGGGAGCCTGATGAATTCCTCAATGTGCAAATGGAAAATAAGCACTAGCACATCCAGGTCAGATGCGTAATGTGTATAAATAACTGCTAGGGAAACATGTGGCTCAGTGAACTAATCTAAGGCCAAAAGCTTAAGAAGTTTGGGTCCAGCACAGCCACTGGCTTGCTGGGAGCCCATGGGCAAGTCACTTAAACTCTCTGTGTTTCATCTTAAAATAGAGACGCTAGGAATGTTGACCCGGGCCCCAGAGGAATAGCGAGAGACCGTGAAGCACTTCAAAAATTCTTCTCTCAAAGTAATAGGCACTATTTAAGGCAAAGGTCACAACATAATCAAAAAACCTCTTGAAGCCTTAAAAATAATGCTGATCTCACAAACTTTGATTTTTAAAAGGAACAGCTAAATTCACAGACACCTACATTTGCAGACCTACCTAAAGCATTTGCCCACCATTTGGGGCCTTTGTGATCTTCCACACAGAAGACTCATTTTCTCCTTGGGCAGAACGTACTCATCAGGTGTTTGTGAGAGTTCAGGAGCTTCACACGCTTTACACAAGAATCCTGCCCTGAGATGAGTTACTGAGAAAGGCCTTGAAGGCATCACTTACTGCAGACCAAATTGTATTCGGCAGGTAAAAATTAGAGTGAGGTCTAGTTACAGCCTAGAATCACAAAGCGTACATGGAAGCCTCAAGAGTGCTGCACTGCAATTATGTGGCTTTTCTGCAATAGTCCCTGTAAACTTCTGTGGCTTGCATGAGGAATACCAGGATGAGTAATTGGTGGTGAGAATGTTTCTGGTCTCTGTCCCTTCCACCCCTCCACTCCTACTCTTGCTGGGCATACACCCTCCTACAAGCTCTGGGAAAAATGCCCCAATTTCAGTCAGTTGTGACATTTTCTAGCCCATGCCTTGAGTCTTCTACACAGTCGAAGCAATAATGCTGCTGCTAGATGAAAACAACAGTGAGATTCCACCTCACTCCATAAAGAATGGCTGCTATCAAGAAATAAACCAATAACAAAGGCTGGCGGGGATGTGGGGAGAAATGAAATCTTCTCCATTGTTGCTGGGAGTGCAGCCTGGTGCAACCACTGTGAAAATCAATATGGGGATACTTCAAACAGCTAGGAGTAGAAGTCTTATTTGACCCAGCCATCCCTCTGCTGGATACCTTTCCAAAAGAATTAAAAGAATCACACCACAGTGATATATACTCACCCCTGTTTATAGTGGCACAGTTTATAATAGCTAAAACTTGGAAACAGCCCAATTGCCCATCAACTGAAGAGTGGATAAAGAAGATGTGGTTTGTCTATAAAATGGAGTACTACTCAGCCATAAAAGAATGAGAAACCAGAGACATTTATGTCTAAATGGATGCACATTGAGGCTACACTCTTAAGTGAAATTAATAGGACACACATGAGTAAATACCAAATAGCTTATCTGGTGTGAAAATCTAAAAGTGTAAATAAGGTTCAAATGGTATCATTGCTAGTGTGAAATAGGACGAAAATGGGTAAAGGAGTAGGGGGAGTGGAAAGGGGGTGAAGGAAATAAGGGAAAAGAAAAAATATAAAAAAAGGAAAAAAATTGAAACAAAGGTTTTGTAAATAAGGAAGGGTGGAGGTGGTGAAGAGAGGGCAGGGGTATGGGGAAAATTGAGAACCAAGATCTGTCATGTAAAGGTACAAGATCCCGATGATGAATGTACCTGTATTGTTTACCTGAAATGTACCGATAATCTTAATGGGGAAAAAAATAACTCTGCTGCTGATTTGCAGACTCCCGTGGTTTGAGTCACAGCCTTCACTCACTGTCTTTTGGTCTGGCCTCTTCCCTCATAAAAGAGATGAACGGAGAAACTTCTGTGGATGCCAAAGCAAGAACTAGAGCTATTTTTATGCCTCCCAGGATTTCTAGAATTAACACAGTTCTAAACAAAAGAAAAGAATGACTACTTCCTATATATTGGCACTATGATTTAATACACACATCTACCTAGTACGGTGATGCAAAGAATCACTTTGGAGTCAGACAAATCTCAGCCATGATGTTCATATATATTGCCCAGAAAACAATAATTTAGTATTTCCTTATGTCACTCTCTTCTTCCATAAAATGGGGACAATAATGCTGTAAGGGGTGGGAGGTGAGGCATAAACTTTCTTAAGTACTCTGCATATAACAAATGGTAGCAGTAACCATCGTCCTAATTATTACCCTGTCAGTTGCTAGCGTCCTCACATGGTAACAGAAAATACTGGCACTCAAGGAGATTCAAAGGCTGGGGCGCCAGAACTTAAATCCAGGAATTCTGAGTCTAAAACATCACTGTTTGTGCTCCCACTCACCGTTGTCTGTCTTTGGAAGATAGATCGATTTAGAACAGTTTCAAAACTCTACTGAGATAGTGGAACCATTCACATGCGAAGTTCTCAAAAAGCCCAAGTCCAGGCAGACCTCACTATGTTCTTTCATCCTCAGCAACGTTACTCTGCCTCTCTTGCAGTGAAGACTGCGATTGTCTCCAAAATCACAGTAATAATGCTTGCCAGGGTATTTGCAAATGAATTTCTCAGCACCAAGGCAAAAGAGAGAGCAAAAATGATCATTCCTTCCTCCCCTTTTACTTTCCTTCTTTCTGTGGAAAAATCCATGACCTCATGACCCTCAAGCCAAAACTATAGCTGAAGTCTTGGTATAGTTAGGGACTGAGGGCCTTTGGGAGGGCTGATAATATTAAAGAAAGATGAACTAGGGGCAGAAACAAAGGCAAGTAAACAGAATGAAAGAAGCTTAGTAAGGGAGGAAAGGGATGGGTGCTGGAAACAGAGAATAAGGCACAGAAAAAGGATTTGGAGAAAGATTGAATAAATTGTTTGCTTGTGCTGTTTAGCAAAATCAGCTAAACTTGGCTTTCAAAAAGTTTCACACAAAATCATTTTCACTGATTATTTTTTGGCAAAAGAAATTTTGTAAAATTTGGAAATTCACGAGTGACACAATTTGCTAAAAATGCCATTCAACATAATCTGATGTAAACTACAGAAATGTTATTATAATTCATTAGGAAAACTTAAAAATGTGATAGTGTCCTGAAATCTTGGGTCAGTGCCACAAGAATCACTGGCAGCTAAAAACTAACATAAGAACCAAAATCCTCAGTCTATCTATTCACAGGCAAATGTCATGTGTCTTTTGCGTGGTTAGCTTCACTTTAATATCCTGGAGAGATTTTGGAGCCATCGTTAGTCTTTTATTTTATTTATTCCCAGGAATCAAATCCTACAGCCTGTACACATGTAGGCAGTTCTGCATATGATTTACAAGATCCATTTACCAGCAGGTGAGCCACGCTTAACCCAACAGCTGACTTCGAAAGGTCTTCACCTATATCCTACTGCCTCATGGGTAAAACTGGACTGTGCTTTGGTCTTTTGTGTGCTAAGTAGCAATAAAAATGGCTAGCTTTCTAACAGAGTTCAGTGCTCCTATAGTAATTCTGGGAAACAAGTATTGTGCAACGAAAAAAATCCCAAATGAACATCAGACAAAATAGAAGGCTACTTACTGACTCCTTGAGAGAAGAGGTTGTCTTCTGGACATGTGAACAAATACCCAGCAGAGAGAAGATGCCCAGTAAATAAAAAGAAAGAAGAAAGGAGAAAAGGAGAGTGGTAGCATGAAAGGAAGATAGGAAGAAAGGAAGATCTGGCTCAAGTCCTAACACCCAGTTGAGTGAACTTGGGCAAACTGCTAACCCCTCTAGACCTGTTTCCTTGTTGACAAACGAGAATAACAGTTCTTACCACCCGTATTATTTATAGTTAGGATTTTGTGTTTTATCAAAGGTTTTCACATATATAGAGCAAGTGATTCAATAAACTCTTGGAGCTACTTTTGTACAATACTCTTACATTCATCTTTTGCCTACAGGGAGACTGACCCTATAGATGGATACATGAGATCCTTGGGGAGGGAAAAAATAGGACTTTAGAAAAAAAATCTATGCCCACACAATCTGTCTACTGTATGTATCTTTTCCTTTTCACCCATAGCTATGGGCCTAGGTAAAATGACATGAAACATTAAGGTAATTTATCCACATTATTTAATATTTAAAGCAATTATTTTTAAGTGGAAACAAATAGCAAGCTGAGAAAAAACATTTGAAATTTACATATAGAGAAAGAATTGAACTCTCAGGACATAAATAGACAACAGAATCAAAGAGGACTAAAAAGAACCTTATTAGAAAGTGAGTAATAGTTCACAGCAAAGGAAATACAAATGACTCATAAATATATGAAAAGATGTTCAAATCCCTTCTACATGGAAAAACGCAAATTAAAATTGCTTCAAGATACTATATTTTACTATCAGATTGGTAAAAATCCAAAAATTTGACAACCCTTAGGCTTGGCAAGATACAGAGAAATGAGAACAGTGACTCACTGCTGGTGGGAGTGTAAATAGGTATAATCATTCTGGAAGGGGATTTGGCAATATTTATTGAAATTACAAATGCATATACTCATTGACTCAGCGATTCCAATTCTAGAATGTTTTCCTACAGACACATTCACACATGGGAAAAATGATGAATGTACAAAGTTATTTACTGCTACAATTCTTGTAATAACAAAGGATTGGAATGATCTAAAAGTTCATCAGTAAAGACCTATTTAAGTAAATCATGACATACAAACAGTTGGAAACTATTCAACCACAACGAAAAAAATCAAATAGGGAGATTCTGTACTACTGATATGTAAAGTTACATAACACGCACTGTTAAGAAAAACAACTGTCTATAGAGTATGCCTCATTTATCTTAAAATTTCATATAGGAATGTACATAGCATTTCCTTGTAGAAACATTTCTAAATCTCTGGAAATCCACAAAAGAAACTAATAATATACATTATTTCATTGTAGATGTGAAAACCAGTAGATGGGAAGTTGATAGAGAAACTTGTACTGTGTCCCTTTTACCCTCGTTAAATGTTTTTATTTTTAAATTTTCAAAAGTAGTTTCTTATTTGATATTAGATCCAATCAGGCAATTCTGTTTATTTTATTCTTTTCTAGTAGATTTCATACATACCTTATCAAATGTTTTGAACTACGTGAAACTAGCATTCATCAAAAAATTATATAAATGCTAAAATACATTGTGAAGAAAAAGAAAGGTATTCTATCTCGTTTATCTGCATTGTTCAATTCCTAGCATCTTGAGGGCCAACTCTTTACTCTCACTTGGATGTCTGCTCCAGAAGAGAACTGTATAGGTAAACTGACTGTTTATTGTGCACTGTTTAATTTATTGGAAAACATTGACAGTAAACTGGAATACAGCAAAAAATACCAGAAAGCCTTTTCTTACTCAGAAACATTTCGATATTAATGTTTTATTTGTTTAATCTAAGAATCTGTTTCTTCAAAATGCAGCTACAGAATGCATTTTATACAATGAATACCTTGATATTCAGCATTCATTGTTTATTCTTAGTCTTTTTTTTTAACCTTATATATTTTCTTTTTTTTTTTTACCTCATTGAGTTTATTGGTACATTTTAGGTATACAGTACAGTTACATTCATTATTGGGATCTTGCACCTTTACGTGACATGTCTTGGGTCTCATTTTTCCCCTTGTCCCTGCCCTCCCTTTACCCCCTCCTCCCCTCCCCCTTTACAAACACTTCATTTCCATATTTTCATTTTCTCATATTTTTTCCTGATAGTCTGTTAGATAATAGTTTCCATCTACTGAAGATGGGTGTTTTGGGCTGGAAGAAAGTGACTGAGAGCAGAAATATCCAAGGCTGGAGGAAGGCAGGACGGTAGGAAAGGCGGCCCAACAGGAAGAAGAGAGGGGCGAGAAGGGCTGAAGAGGGAAGGGTTGATGGCAGAGGGCGCTAAGCAGAGGCTGTTTCTCATTACCTGCCTGGCTGCTTCCAGGTGTTAACCAGCTGTGGGTTCCACAGAGGACCTTCACTCCTGCTGTTTTAGGTACACAGTTCTGGTTCATAAATACCCAATATTTGGGGGGAATCTCTGCTTCGTCGATCCAACAGAGTTAGAGCATATTTAGCTTCACGAGTTTCTGATACACACCGCTCTGCATTGCATAGCAAGAGCAAATGCTTAGGGGCTCTTCTGCATTTGGTTCTGCTTTGTTCTAACAACTGTAGAATGGATAGCTATTTAAAGGGTAGAGAATTAGGTGTGATCAAATGCTCTGAAAAATATGTATTCGGGACTAGGTTTATCACATAGAATGCATGTGTACGTAAATATCATTTCTGAACCAGCTGGTTCACTTGAAAGCCCAGTTTCAAACTGTTCAATACTCCCATTAATAGAAATTGCCTACATTGCGACATCTGCTAAGTAAAACCAACAATAGTAAATAAAATGAGTAAAATCAACTGTGCTTCTATCATCTTATGAATAGTATGCCTTTCTACCATATTTTGAAAATGTGGAAAACATGCTTATGTTATCTAAACCAATATTTGTGAATAATTAAATTGTTCCTTAAATACTTTAGGACTACACTGTCAGAGTGGTGAACAACACAGGTTCTTTTCGATTCCTCCAACAGGTGGGCATTTAGCCCAGGGAATAAGGAATACATCATCCTGGCAGAGTTGAGGATCCACATGCCATGGTCGCCAAAGTTCTTCCTGTCTGTTTCAGCACAGATTTCATCATAACTTTAAAGTGTTTAATATTATAGAAACGCTGCAGTTTATGTGCTATGCACATAGAAATCTTTTTTCTACTTGTTGAGAAGATATGATGCAGTCACGTTGGAAATCTATTTACATTCCCCATGCCATGTTCCCATAATATTGTTGTTACACAACTATGTACAGTCCCTACTGCAGGGTGGCTGGTTGGCTGCCTGACTGAAATACAGGAGAGGTATGTGACTGAGAGCCCAGATTCACTTCTGAGAGATGGAGGGAACCTAGAAATTCCATGGACCAAAGCCAAGCTTTTGGCAAATGAAAATTAGGTCAATAATTATATTTACAAATGCTACTCAGATTTAAATCACCAAGCTAAACAGAGCCTGTTCAAAATATCAAAAGCAAAAACAAAACCCTAAATGCACACACAAAGCCTGTAGCCATAGAAATAGGAAAGAAAGAAAAACAAGAAATGGGTATCCCACAAGTGGGGAAAGGAACATTTTGACAGGAAGGTACCCACCATTTCGTAGACTGGGGAGCAAGCAGACACCAACTGTTTTTTACACACGATGACAACTGTGGACAGTCACGTCATTGCTTCGTGGAGGGAGACATTGAACAGAAAAGCTGCCTGGAGCTGAGCTTGCTTGGACCCACTTGGGCCAGGGTTGCAATCGGGTTACCTACCCTGATCCACTCTGCAGGCCCACACTCTTCTTCTTTCGCCAGGATACCATGGCCTTACTGCACCCCCAATAGGATGGCCCTGAAGAGCGGCCGCTGTCCCTATAACTCTTGAATAGGAGTTTGTGAGCGTGTTCCCTTTCTAGGTGCTCAAAGCAATAATGTCCTTCCTCCCAAGCCTACCAAGAGAAAACATTCTAACATATAATATTACCAGAATATTCAACCATATATTTAAACCATAGCAATGAGGGATCTAACAGACCTGAATATAAGGTTTGCCACTCCAGATCTGAATGCTGAACTAATGGTCTTTTATCTGGAAATGGTAGAAAAATTCCTTTGCATTGGCCATTCCGTGACCAAATAGCCATCGTACAGCTATGTTTGTTTCTGGGTTTGTTTGTTTGTTTTCTCTCTTTAGGTTCACATATGTTAAAGAACAAATCACTCAGCCTATATCATGATGTGTTGGAGGAAAGAGGGAATCTTGTTTTCCAGTATAGACTCTGCTACTAAGTTATTGCATTACACTGAGCAAATAGCCTCATCTCTCAGAACCTTGAATTTCTAAAGTTTAAAAGGGGTTAAACTGAATTATGTCTAATGTCATCTGTATTTTAAAACTCTGGTGCAATTTGAAGCCAACGCTATAAACACCCTATGAAATTATCACTGTGATTACTATTTTCATTATTTCAGGTTGAAATCTGAAACCTAGTTGTAGGGATCACAATCAAACATTTCAATTTGGCAGCGTTCAGCGAGCCGTTAGCGGTTGATCTGGACAGGCACACATAATGGTTAGGATGTCTGAAGAAGTACACAAAGTGTTCTATGGTTGGCTTCGATAAGACAAATGCTATCTGCAGGGTCTGACTCGGATGAGCACACCAGGACCCTCAGCCAAACTCATCTGAACTATCCAAACCCCTCGATTCTGCAAACTGGGTTACAGATCTTTAGAGAACAGGCTTTCTCACAAGATTGCTGGCACTTTCTCTTCCAATCTCAGCCAGAAAAACAGTAAGAACAGCCTTTCTCATATCATTTTGGCATTTCTGGTCTTGGTCCAGGCTGGAAAATTAAAGTGCAAAAGCACTTAACTGAACATTTCACAAGGTAAAGAAATGTTCAGTTCAAGTTTAGTTTTGAAATGGACAAGGGGTTCTTCTCTTGTTCATCTCATCAAAACCCTAGATAGTAAACAAATACCATGATTTAGCCCTTGCATTCAAAACTATCTACCCTAAGTTCCATGTTAGAAGTCAGTTAGGCCTTTCTGTGCCTCTACAAAGGGCTACACCAGGGTAGTGCTCAAGTGCTGCAGTGTTTGTTGGTACCATTTGATTCAGATATCTCTACTTCAAACACTGAAAAGAAAAATCACTGAAGGATTCTAATTAGGAAAACAAAATGGTAATGTTTTAGCTCCCCCAGGTAACCTTAAGTGCAGACATATATTACAACTAAAAATAGTTTCTATTTGCTTTTAAATATTTCTCATCATTCTCATGCTAACACAACCTTTGTCAGATGTATGTGTCATTTCTGTCTTGATTCTAGTATTGGTTTGCTTCTATTTTCATTTTGATTTTGATCATGCCCATTTGTAAGTCTCACAAGTTCAGCTCCAGAAGTGGCCCCCACTGTTGAATGGCAGGTTAAGAATTTCATTTTACAGAGTTTATATAATTTTGGAAATTTCTATTTCCATTACTTAAATTGTCCAAATCACTGTCTTCGACATGTAACCATTAGCCATGATTTTAGACTTTTACTTAACTGTTAGTTTTGCTACGGTATTTATAATTTTCCTTTTTACCTAACCCTACTCCAGAGTGAATGCTGTCACAAAATGTCTGCTTCAAAATTTCTAAGATGGATGAAAACTTTCCTCACTATGGGAAAAGCAATGACTTCTCCAGTTGACCCAAAAATCAGTGAACATAAAAGAAAAATAGAATCAATAAGCTAGACTTTACCAGAATTTAAAATTTTTCAAGACACCATTTAGAAGTTGGAAAGGCAAACCACTGACTGATTCACAAACTATACCTCACAAAGAGTTTGTGTCCAGGGTATAAGAATGCTTCCTACAGCTCAATAATTAGACATGCCAGGCATGATGGAGCATTCCTGTAATTCCAGGGAGCTGAGGCAAGAGAATTGCAAGTTTGAGACCAGCACTGTTAACTTCATGAGATCCTATCTCAAAATAAGAACTAGAAAGAGCTGTAGCTGTAGCTCAGGGATAGGAGAACCCATGGGTTCAGTTCCCAGTACTATAGGAGCAAACAACAACAAAATGAAGAACAAGGCAAACAGCCCAATGAAAAAATGAGCAAAATATTTGGGCAACCCCTTTTTTTAAAAAAAAGATATACAAAAGCCAATAGGCATGTGAAAATGATTAAACATAACTGGTCATCAGAGAAATGCAGATTAAAACCACACTGAGAAGAAACCACTACATCCCCATTAGAATGGCTAAAACTAAAAAGGCCAGCAGGAAAGGAAGGCCAACTGAAAAGAGAGTGCTGACGAGAAAGTGAAGCAGTTGGAACTCTTACATAATGTTGATGAGAACGCAGAGTGATGTATCTTCAGAAAATGGTTCAACAGTTTTACATGAGGTTAAACACAAACATGCAGCTAGGCAGTCCTGCTCCTAGGTAGCAACCTAAGAGAAATGAAAGCATATATTCATACAAACAATTTGGCTTTGATGGTCATCAAAAATCCCAAATGTTCTTTCTTCAAAAAATGATTGACTATACCAACTATTGTATTTTCATGCAATGAATAACACTACCAATAAAAAAGTAAAAGACATAAACTACTGACTAATATACACTATAAGTGAACCAACATTTAGCTGACAGAATCCAGACCTTCTCCTCCTAAACAGATAAATAAACTGACCTACAAACCTGTCCTACTCACTTCCTTGTTGCTGGGACACGATATCTGACACCCACAATTTAAAGGAGAAGAAGTTTATTTTGGCTCACAGTTCGTAGAGATTTCAGTTCATAGTTGACCAGCTCAAAGGCAGGGCAGAATGGCAGAGAAAAATTGCTCGTGGCATGGCAGCAGGAGGGGGTGGGGAGGGAGAGGGAGAGAGGGCAGGAAGGAGGGAAAGAGAGAGAGAGAGAAAAATCAAGGGAGGAAAAAAGGAGGTACCAGCTTCCAGGCCACACTTCATCTCCCAACCTCACATTTAGCTATAAACTCACCAGTGGATTAGATTACACCCCCATGGTCCATGAGCAAATCACCTCCCAAAAGCCCCACCTATGAGTGCATGAAGCTTTGGCGGGACAGCTAGATAAAAACCATGACAACACTGTTTACATCATTTTATTTATATAAAATTCCAAGTGGAAGGCTCTTAGTGTGACCAAAACATACAAGGAATGTTTACATTTTTTAGATTTATTACAGTAAAACACACTTTGCCATCAGTCCCCCTCAGAATATTAGTCCTTGATTCAGGTGTGCCTACACTTGGAAGTATTTTGTGAGTGCCTTCTCCAGTCATGATCAAAAATGGAGTGGATGCTGCTGCTGAGTGCCATCCAATGGAAAACCAAGCTTGTAAAAACTCTATGGTGTGTCCTCATCCACTGGATCTAGCAACACTCAGCTACTGACTCTTCCTGAAGTCAGAATAACTAAAGGGAATATTTTAAATCCACTTAGGATATCAAAGCAGCCAGGAGAGCACAACTAAAAATACTCAGAAAAGAAGAATTCCAGAATTGCTTCCAAAAGTGGTGAGAACAGTAAGTGGCCTGTAGTCACAGGGAATATTCTGAGGGGGCTTAGTGGCAATGTGTCATTTACTGTAATAAATGCTTGGAGAAAAAAATCTAAGTATTCATTGTATTGTTTGATCACACCACTACAGTAATACAAAGCAAATCACTACTTTCCTGGAATAAAGAGAGAGATTAGGGGTAGAAAACTGGAAGGAGAGGCTGACATGGTCAGTGATAAATGTACTGGGGATTGAACTCAGGACCTTGCACTTGCAAGGCAGGAGTGTTGCCACTGAGCTAAATCCCCAGCCCAATAAGTGATAAAAATTTAGAGTGCTATCATGGTTAATTTTAGTATCACTGGCACTGGGGACCCAAGACATTTGACCAGTGATTGTGAATGGGTCTAGGAGTGTTTCTGGGTGGAACTAACATTAAAGTCAGTAGACTCCACACAGCAGATTTTCCTCCCCAGTGTGGGTGAACTTCATGCAAGCAACTGAAGGCCTGAATTGAACAGAAAGGCGAACTGGTGGGAAGTACACCTTTCTGTCTGTTTGACAGGGACATGAGTGTTCTTCGGTCCACTCTTAGAGAAGAACTTATGTCATATGCTCCACAGACTGCAGGCCTTGAGCCTTCTCAGCCTTCTGAAGTGTGTGCTCCAATTCCTTACCGTATAAATATATATTTTATTGGTTCTGTTTTGGGGGGAATATTGATTGATACAGAAGTAATGAAAACGTTCTATATTTTGATCTTGGTAGTGATTTGTAGGTATATATCTTTATCAAAATGTATCAAATTCTATACTTGTGTGTTATTTTGAGACAATTTTTCACTATGAACTCACTATGTCCTTGAACTCACTTTGTAGTTCAGGCTGGCCTTAAACTCATGGAGATTCTCCTGCCTTAGCATCTTGAGTGCTGGGATTACAGGCGTGCCACACCATGCCTGGCTAATTCGACATTTAAAATGGGTATATTGGCCAGATATGGCAGTAAAAACCTGTTATCACAGCACTCTGGGAGGCTGAGGCAGAAAGAGTTAAATGCATTCACACTGTGCAACCTATTCCCAGAACTCTTTTCATCAGGCTAAAGTGAGCATCAATAGCCTTTTGTTTTTGTCTGTTTGTTTGTTTTGTCTTGCTTTTTTGTTTTTATTTGTTTCTTTTTCAGTACTGGAGAAAGAAGCCCTGGCCTTCACACTGACAGCCCGTTTCCCAGACAAGACATTACTAAGCCAATAAGTTGGCCAGTCTGGGCTCCTATCTGCAGTCTTCTTCCCTCGGCCACACATAATTCTAGGATTCTTGCTTCATAGCCTATTAGTATCCCCACTTCTCTCTCCCTGGCCCAGTAACCACCCTTCTACTTCCTGTCACTGTGAATTTGATTACTGTAGATACCTAATGTAAGAAGAGTTGTAGAGGGTTGTCTTTTTCCGTGACTGGCTTATTTCACTTGCCATAGGGTTCTCGGGTTTCATCTATGTTTCATCCACGTGTCAGAATCTCTTTTTGCCAGGTGGTCAGCGGTGGAAGAGGTCTTTTTACTGAAGGTCACCTGTCCAGACAGACAGCCTCTCGGGTTTGTAATAACTGCTGCCTCCTCTCATGCCTTTAGCTCAGAGATGGTAGCAATCTTCATTATTTTGAGCCCAGGGCCCTTCACTAGCTCCCGTTGAGTCCCCCGACACCGCCCATTCCTTCATAATATTGTCTCTTTCTTGTCAAGACCCTGACTCCTAACACATGCACATACCTCATTGAACTTATGGTTGCTGAGTAATAACTGCCAGAGGTGTCCTACACGATCCTCTCTCCTTTTCCCTGTGTTTGAAACTTTACGAAATGAAAAAGTAAAAATAGAAAGAGAATATGTAAGAGATGGTGACTCATTGCAAAGCAACTGGGAGCAGAGCTAGGACAGTTAGTGCCTCTCCAGGACCTTGACTCTGTACTTGGCCACTTGACTTGCTTCTGACCTGTGGTCACAGAGTGAAGATATTTTGCAGTGTTTTTTTTGTTTTTTGTTTTGTTTTTTCTCTTTTTGTGAATCTCTCCATTGTACCTAATCTATCTCTGTTGTTCCTAAATTTACCAGCAATTTACATGATTGCAACAAACCAGTTTGATGTATTTCCTTCTTCCCTGAAACACATGCACCTTGTGATTATTAGGGCCCATGAAACGGAAGATAATAAAGATGATTAACAGCGAGAATATGAATTATACCTTCAAAATGCCTTCTCCTTTGGCCCTTCCACTAATGGTACGATTATTCTTAGTATCCTGTCCTTTAGGAGGAAGAACTACATACAAAACTAATTTTCTTTGTTCTTGAAGGTGTACTTCCCATTCTGATTTGAATTTGAACAGGAAAAAAAAAGAAGGAAGGACTTTAAAATACTATTTCCAAGGATATTTGTATAGTATATATTTGAAGTAGATCCACAGTAGAAATCATCTTGCAACAATCACTTCCTGAGCAATAGCTTTTAAAATTTGGGAAGAGGATGGACTGACATCAGTAGGAGGAGTAGGAGTAGCAGGCACAGGAAGACAAATGGAAACAGAAATAAAGATTGATAGAATGACAGAGTCCCCCAGATTGGTCTTGAAAAGAGCAAGATAGAAACAAGAGGAATCTGATTTTATATAGGTGAGCGTTTCCTGCTTCCTTGGAACCAAATTCTTTCTCCTTTTTCAGCCCAGGCACTTCGGACTTCTCCGACATTTTAGGAAATATGTTCTTTTTTACTTTCCCTTTGTCTTTTCTATTAAGTCATGTAAAGGGTCAGGAGCACTCAAGCTGACTTTAATTATACTGAGGAAGCTATTTAAAATTGTCTCCTTACTGTTTGCTACTGTTGTTGTTGCTATTGTTTACAGAAGAGAAGCCCAAGTGTATTTGTTCTCAGTTCAACCTAACACAGGTTTAAATACAAATATTTCCTTAAAACACATTGTCATGACAGAAATGTGTAAATACAGAGTCATTATATCTCATCTTTTCCTTGAGATCTCAGCTCTTATGTAGCAAAGATCTTTTTATGTGAAAATTGAGTTGCCTGTGGTGATTAATTACAATGATCTAGTTTCCCTTAAGAAATGTTTATTGAGCATTTATTAAGAGCCAAACATAAGATGCTGAGAGGGTAATATTGAGCAAAATAAAACTCTGACCTAAAGAAATGTATAATCCACAAGAAAAGAGATGGTTAGCACGGAGAATCAGTTATCATGTAGTATCATACCCATGACCACAAATACACATGCCAGATGCTGTGGAAAAATATAAACAGGAAGTAAATCCATAGATTCAGAGAAGGATTTCCATAAAGTGATATTTACTTAGTTGAGAAATAATCACCATAGATCCCACTTATTAAATATTCATAATAACCCCGAAGAGTAGATATTTGTCCTGACATCATCATCATCACCAGAATCATCATCATCACTACCACTCCTATCACCAAGACCCCAACAAGATTAAGGAGTAGGAAATGTTAAGCCAGGGTTCCAGTCCAATCATCCCGGTTAGCACCCATGTGTATAGCTCCAGCACAAAATAGCCTCCTGGTAGGTGAGAAAAAGGACTCACATGAACAAAGACTCAGGGAGAGAGAGGAGAAAAAAGGGTGTACTTGAGGACTTGAAATTAGAAAGTTCAGGAGGATTAGTAAGGAGCACAAATATTCTAGGGAACAGCACAGATAGAGGAAGCAGTCAGGGCTCAAATCCGGGAGGACTAGGCAAACCTCACTGAGGAGACTAGTGGAGCTTCCGTAGAGAAATAAGGCCAAATTCACACTGAAATGCAAATGAAGGAAGCCAGAAGATCCATTAGAAAAACACTGCACTAATCCAGGAAGAGGTGACAGTGGCTGAAGTGAAGGGTGCACCAAGCCTTCAGGTCTGAACATGAGGAATAGAGAGAGCTGTGCTAGAGCACATTCACTTGAGAATAAATGTCTTCAAGCCAAAGTTGTGAGTGAATGGGCCCAAGGAAAGTGGACCAAAAAAAAAAAGCAGAACCCGGTCACATTACACTTTAAAGGCAATACAGAGAGAGGGAACCCACAAAGGATACTGACAAGCCACCATCAGAAAAGCAGCAGAAAACCAGGGAAAGGATCTGAGATGTTCTAGGGGGACCATCACATTAGGCTGTGATTTCCTTCCACTCTGGTTAAAAAAAAAAAAATCCTCATTCCCATAACTCCCAGAATATGCAGGGAGTGAACCAAAACTACAATGAATATTTAAATGTTTAAAATTTGTTATAGTGAAAGATACATTGCAATTAGTGCCTCTCAAACTACTCCTCCTCCCTTCAAATTCACTTACTTCATTGCCCTTACCTTCAAATTCACTTCCCCATTGTCCTTTTGAAAGCAGTTTTGGGAGTTCTCACTCATGAGTGTATTTATGAGATGTGATTTTAAAAAGAAAAATGGGGAATGTTCCTGCCCAGTGCCATCTGACAGAGAGGCTGGCTCCTCGTAAGAATACTGCAGGGTGTCTTCCTCTACCTGATCATTAGATCACGTGACTTCTGGGTCTTTCCCAAAGTCAAAACGACCATGAACATTGTTTCTAACTGACTCAAGACACTGAGGCAACCAAAACAGCACAACTAAAGACATAAAAGAGAATCTCCAGAACTACTTCAGAAAGTGACAAGAACAATAGGATAAATTCATTTGCAGAGAGGTGGGTATTTTGAGGGAGATTAATGGCAATGCATCTTTTACTGTGATTTTTGAAAATTTAAACACACCTTATAGTTTTTATCACACCTTACATAAGGTTAAAATATTTCATTAAAACTTTTCCATTTTTCAATTTTTCTTTCATCAGATATTGTATGAATTACATTTGTAGGCAAACTCACAAGAATATTTGGCTGTAGGAAGATGTGTCCTGATCTTCAGTTGGTGACATCTGCACCTTTGTTAACAGCAGCCTTCAGTCTTCTGCATTGCCACTAATATTCAGTCAACCTAAAAAAATCATAAATCAGTTCTAAACTTTATATCTTCACAGTGTCATTTACTTTGAAAAGCATAGTAGAAGCGATCTGTTGTAGATTTTGTACGGATTGAATGTCACATTATCTGAGGCTGAAGAAAAACATTAATGTTGGTTTACACAGATTCCAGGATTTTTTCATTGTATTATCAGTATTACCTGTTTTAATCTCACAGGATGACTGATAAGATTTAGTTGTGCAAATTAAACTTTTTCTAAAAAATGGGGCTACTATAGTAGTTGGGTGTGGAAAGGGCTGGTTGACAATTCTGCCATTCACATACTGAATGCTGAGATATTTTGTTGAGGCGTTTACTATACTAAAAATAGAAATACTGAACTCCCTCAACATGCACACACCCATTCACAACTGCCACCGAATAACCCGGTGACGGTTTTATGGTGAAAGAAGGGTGACAATACACATTTTTTAATTATGGGAAATATTTTCATTCTTTGAGAAACGTATTAGCATTTGTATTTTGTGAATTTGTCGAGCATAGCCACCGTCTTATTCCAGAAAAGATATTGAGAGGGTGTGGCCAAAAACTTATCATTTTGTTGGAATACAATGAAAATAAGGAAATGAGCCGTTTGAAAACCAGGTTCAATGGTTTACAGTGGGCCAATGAGCATTCAGAGTATCCCTAGCTGAATCAGGAAAAGAAATATGCAGGAAGCCCAGAAAATCTGAGAAAGGTGATCTCTTCTTTTCCACTTTTATTTGTTCCTGAGTTCATTTTTCCTGACAAAGACATATATTTTGGCTGACTTAACTACCATTTTTATTATAAGGTGCAATCTGTTGAGATGAACGGGAAACTTACTGCAAATGCAAAAGTGGAGAATAGTTAAGAAACCAGTCAACTCTGAGAAAAGAAATGACAAGAAACAGGCAGCTCGCATTACATAGAGATGACACTCTGTGAAAAGCTGGAATAGTAGGTGGTCCTGTTATAAGGCCCAGTTACGCTCACTGTAAATTTAAACGCTTTTTAGTTGTATGTCTTTCAATCCACGAACATTTCTATAATAAAAACCACAACACATTTTTATGCTGTAGCTCCTGATCTTTCATTCTGCTTTTCTCTTTCAAACTTGGGCCTTCTTTTAGCCCTGATCTTCCTGTGACAGCAGCTTGTAAATTTCAAGCTCTCTCCATTCACATTTGCCACCCACCCTGCCGTCAACACCTCACTCACACGTCCTTGGGTTTCTAGATCTGACCTGGCATGACCTTGAAGAAGCCTTCTGTGATTGACAGCAGTTGCATTTATAGTATTATTTCTCACCGAGAGAAAAAGACTAGAAGATTTGTAGTGGCAACTGCCAAGGAATTTTATGTGAAGAATTGTGGGTTATAGGAGCTTTTCTGACTTGTTCAGCAACCAAAATTCAGGTCATTCCTAATACAGATAAGCCACACAGTATTCTGTGACCTTTCTGGCTTTTCAGTTTGGTATCTGATTTTTTTTTTCCCTACCTCTTCTGGTCTGATTGGTATTGTTTGATGTGGGTGGTGAGAAGGAGATTGGAGAGGCGTCAACAGTCTTAAATCCGCTCATTTGCATCTCTCCTCCACTCAGACTCTGTTTCCTCGCCTTGTCTATCCCCTCATCTTGACAAGTCCTTTTGTCCTAGTTCTCCTGTGTTGTCTCCCACCCCTTCCCAAAAACCAATGGGGAGGAAGCAAGGTCAGACGTGGAGGAGAAACTGTTCTACACAGAAAGACACATACACATCTTAAATTGTGATGTTTACATCATAACGTCATACAGGAAAAGAGTTAACCTCCTTCTGGTATTTCAACTGGAACAAAAATCACTGCCGTTCAACCTTTCTCCAACTCAATTTGTTATCCTTAGCATTACCAACAATATTGAATTGGCCTTAAACATGACTAAGCTTGGCAAGCAGGCGCATGTGTTTTCAAGTGTCCTGTTGACAGAGTAACACTGGCCTTTTGGTGGTGCAGAGAGCAGGGTCCAGGTCTGAGTGAATACAGATATTTCAGGTCATTCTCTTATTAAAATAAACATTTGACTGACAGCTTAAATTTGGATGTGTATGTGCCCTGCACTCTACTCTAATGCTGACATAAGTGTTTTAACCTCTGTTTGACTAAGACCACAGATTCCCATATTTCTTTTGCTTTCTTGTCTTTCTCTGTGTAAAATCAGGAATAGCGGCTATTGTATCCATAGACTGCAAGCAGGGCTCCTGTTCAGTGATTAATGAGACTTTGAATGGGAAACTGGGTTCTCTGAGGGGTGCTATTTTGTATTAACAAGGCAAAATGCCAAAGGCAGAAGTAAAACTGTTTTCCTCAGCAGCAAAATATGTCAGGAAAAGAAAAATATTTTTGTTTTTCTATTTAAGATTGTCCCCTTAAACTTCTACGTACTTTCCTTTCTCATTTTCATTGTACTTTCTTCTGTATTTCTTGTTTCACCTACCAAATGAGAGAAAGACCAGGGGTGTGTGTGTGTGTGTGTGTGTGTGTGTAACAGAGAGATAGAGTTGGAGGGAGAAAGGGACAAGGTGGGAGAGAATACAGATGTGTATCAAGACACAAATGGAGTGTGATGAGAAGGCCACAGAAAATAGAAAATGATTTCTTAAGGTATTCTAAATGTTGCCGTCACGGGTTAAATTGTTCTTGCCATTCCTGGACAATAGTTGCTCTTAAGTAAGGATAGTTTGGATTCCTTTGCCGCATATACTGTTTACACCGAGCCTTTTACATTTCCATTCTGTGGTTCTATTTCTGGACTAGCGAACAACTATTCCAGTTCTGCTTAGATCGCCTGTGTTTTGATGAGTCTTTCAGGAGGAGCAGGAAATCAGCTCACCTGACTGAAACTTTTTCCCTTTATTTCCCCCTTCTTGGCTTCACATGAGCACCCTCCATTTTGTCCCCACAGTAGCAAGGTACAAGTGTGGCTGGGACTGAGGAGACCCTGAGGCTGCCAGAGGGATCCAGGGACCAGTTGTACATACACATTTGGTCCTGCAAGTGGAAGTCCTGCAGTCGGACCAATGGCAGAGAAAAAGATTTGCAGGTCTCCCATAGCTGGTACACAGTTTCAGACAAATGTTCTGAATTAATCATTTCCATTACTCTTTTAGTAGAAAAATGACACCATGGAAACTATTTGCAGGGTTTTAAAACACCTTATTGAGAGATCTTTCTCCTCTGTATAAGAAAGAACAACACATGTTCATAGTGATAGGAGGAAGGGTCTTCACTTTGAGGGGCATTCACCACCGATATCACTAATGTCTGCAGGAGGCTTTGTAAATGCTAAGTTGCAAGGAGGTTTTAAAGTTCCCGTTTTAATTACTGAAGAATCAGGAAATAGCAGCACATTGGCCTGAAATGTAAAAGGAGACACTTTCCATTTGGCAGTCTGAGATTGGCTTGCAATTTCATCTATTAATCCATTCTCACTGTTTCCACAACTTACTCATGCCTCCATAGAAACAATATTCTAAAGCTCTATGGGAAAAACCACTGGACGAAAAGAGCAGAGAAAAGAGGAGAGATCCCTGCCATACAGTGTGAAATCCGGGCTTTGGGTCCCCTTTGAAGAAGCACATTTTGCTTTGTGCTTTCTCTGGATTTTGTGCAGTTTTGTTCAGAGTCTCTATTTTATTAAACCAGAAGCCAAAAAAGAAAAAAGTGTTCACTAGTTAGGCTGTATTGGATCAATTTCACTTTTTCATATTTGACAAGTAGTATTTCAGCTGTAACAGAATGGATCTTCTAATGCTACATGGATTAGAGCTATTTCACGGGCTCCTGTGGAAATCATTCTATTTAAAAAGATTTTGAAACTGCACCTACCTCAAAAGCACAAGGTCCTGAGTTCGATCCCTGGTAGCAAAAAAAAAAAAAAAGACATTAAAACTGCTTAATTAATTAAATCATTGCATGTGCTTAATCTAAAAAAATGAACATGTAAAGATTTTTAAGAATCATTATCTTCAACTAGTATCTAATGTGGCAAGCATTTTATATTAAATACAAATTATCAAACGTGGTAGTCATCATTTTTAATTGACAGCTATACTTAAAACTTCAGTTTATCAAATGTTGTGAGATGTAATAATTTGTTCACTAGATACATATTTTCAAGGCCAATTTGATAAATTTTATTTAGTATCAAAACCATAGAATTATGAAAACGTTTTAGAATATTTAGGGAGATAATTATTATATAGAATTCCCTAATCACAATATTAAAACCAAAAATGATTAATTCCATGTGTATAGCTACTTTTCCTCATTATTATATCAAGAGTTTTCTTATTGACATTCGATACAACTATCACATTCTGCTTAGAAAAAAACTAAAACATTAAAAAAATAGCATTAAATAGTAGAAAGAAAATCACTTGGCAGATGTTTCTAGTCTGGGTTTGGACAGTTGGCACTAGAAATAAACATTTATAATCTATCTCATCTTGTTTGAAAATTATCAGGATATGTTGCTTTAAACACCAAACCCTGGTATTTAGGAATTTTGCGATTGCGACTAGATTTTTCGGCTTATAACAGACGATGAACACATTTGTTTATTCTGTCCAATTCATTGGCAAAATAATGAACGCTATCAGATACACTGTCAGACTTATCCCTATTAAATATCAGGCCTGTCTTTTTCCTCTTCACAGTATACCTCCCCATGGACGGTACTACCGGCACCTCCTATATCTACGAACCTTGTTCAATAAAAAGCACTACCATTTCCCCTCTTGATAACTCATTGTTTAATTTGTAAATATCTCTCCAAAATGTTCAGATTCTGATGAATTAGTCACATCATAAATGCCTATCAAGCTAACTCAACGTCCCTGGATTTCAGTAGTACACGTGTTTGAATGTAAATTCCAGTGTATTGAAATTATCTTCCCGAGATGCCAGCTACACTCGGTTATGTTTCTCTTCCAAGTTTATCACAGTTTAACAGACAAATATGATGTTTCCCATAAATCTTTATCTGGGCGATATTCTTTCAGTAGCCTATTTCCTGTGCCACTTAAAGTTTTCTTTCTTTATTATGACCACACAGTACAGAGAGAAGTGTCAAACACCTACATTAATGTGATATAGTTGATATGAGGGGCTAACCAGATTTGCTAAGTTTCAAAGCAATTTTTGTATCAGTTATCTCACTTTCCCAATCATACTGCCAGGGTTTAGGTGATTTTACTGTCTATGACAATTGTGTCTGATGGAGTTTTCTCTAAGGAAGCTTTAAATTTAAAAATTCAGCTCTTTGAAACACAAACATGGTATATGTATACATTTATCATCATAGACAGTAATTATTTTGCATAAATTCCAATTATCCAGCCTCTGAAAATTTTTCAGAATGATAGTGAATTTGTAAAACTACTATTCAGACCAATTAATTTGGAATTATTAACGTTTTTAAAATTATTCTTCACTCACATGGACATGGCTATTCATTCTTATGTCTTCTTCAGTAACTTCTAGCTGACTAAATTCTTATTCTTTATGTTTCTCGTTAGAGACCAAACTCAATCAGAAGTCAGTTTCATTCATTTTGCACCCTTCAATTAAAAGCAGGTCTATTTTTCTCCACAGTATTTCTTTCAAATTCATGCATTGTGTAGATACATCTTTTTTTCCTCCAGCACATTTTCTAAGAGCCACTCTTATTTTTCCATCCATTTATCTGTATGTCTTAGACACATATATATATATACATATATATATATATATATTTAAATTTTTGTCCTTTACTCTCCTCATGTACTTTTCCCTTGGATGCAGTTATATAAGCTTTCTTTATGAGAACATATTGAATGCTTTATTTTTACAATATAAAAAAAGAGGTCCATAGATGAGCTTCTAGAGGTCCAGAAACCCTCTAAAAGTTTATGCAAAACCTGTCTATGTGCATCTGTGGAGAAAATCCATTATATACAAAAAATCCCTGTGGAATTTGAAAGACAAAAGAAAGTAGGCTTCTAGCCTGGCGGGGACACCCCCGGGACCACAGGCATGCACAGGCACCCTATACCCTTACTCCCACACAGCTCCCAGCAGGCCCTGCTGGTCTGCTCTGCTCCTTTCACGTGGCAGTTACATTTCCTCAATAAGAACAGGGAAGAGATTGACCCAGAAAGATACCTTCTGTCATACAAATGTTGAGGTTTAACAAGTTACACTCGTTCCCAGATGGATTCAATGCACCCAACCTTTTGTGGTTTTCTTTTCCTTTTTCTTTTTCTTTTCTTCCATGAACCAAGACCAGCCCCACTTTTGGAGCCAGGACAAAAGGAGATGGTTTTGAGAACTGCAGGAGAGAACACATATGAGATTTCTCACCCTGGAAACAAACAAACAAAAAAATTGTATGTAGCTTCTTTATTACTGTGCTCCATAGTATTGTGATTTAAACAGGGGATTGCCAACCGACCTAACAGATACCCCCATGGTTATTTTAAAAGGAAATGCACAATAAATTCCAACCTGATCTCCAGTTGGACCCTGTACATATGTCATTCTATGAAAAGGCAAAAAAAAAATTTCTTTTTGCTTTGGTGCTTTTAGCCTTTCCTCTTGAAAAGCATCATGTATCCGCTCCCACTCTAAACTCTAGGCCAAACCTTTCTTTAGTTTGAAGCCGCACACTTGCAACAGTGTTTTCATGGCCTGAACATTCACAGCCCCTGCTCCCCGCCGTTCCTGTCTGACCCACAGGGACAAGGCTCTCCTCCGTTTTTGTTTCTCCACAGCATTGGGCTTGGTCTGTGCTAGAATTCTGTACATATTTGCTGAGCACAGGGATAATTGTAATTAATTTTAAAAGAGTTTTTATGTAGTCATTTACTTTTAGGTATTACTTTTACTTATGCAAGCTAAACTGGTTACAGAAGAAGACACACAAATAGTCTTGGGGTACAGATTTCTCATCTTTTAAGGGATTTCAACATTTTTTGTAACAGTTTTTACTAAATTCATACACAATGAGCATAAAATATAAATATGACCATAAATGTCTAAATTTGGGTCTACGTCAACCACCAGGGTCCTAAAAATACATCATTTCTAACTTAGCTTTTGATATAGAACCTAAAACATTGAGAATTCTAACAGAAGACATCCCATTTTCAAAGTAGAATAACACTATACTCCCTCCACCTGACATGCAAGAAGAGATAGATAAAGCCAATTTTGTGACCCTTATCTCAAGACCTACTGAAGCCTTAATAAGTTAAAGATTGAAGAAGCCATGAAATAGCATGTCTCTAGGGCTGGGAATTTAGCTCAGTGGCACCACACCTGCCTTGCGAGAGCTAGGTCCTGAGTTCAATCCCTGGTCCTATAAGTAAATAAATAGTATGTCTCTAGAGAAGGTGCAGAAGAGCTGTGACATTTTCCTCCCACTGCCCAGAAGCAAAGAGGGAAAGCTGCTCTCTCCTTGCCTCAAGTCAGATAAGCAGAGCATGGTTTGTCCTCATCCCCAGGTTAGGGACCAAGGGAACCAGTCATTAAATGTCACAGAGAAAGAATATACAAAAGAAAAAATGGCTGAAGTGGCTGATGGCAGCTGAAAAAGAAAGCTTAATAAAGTAAATTACAGAGACAAATATGAGAGTAGAGGCATACAGATGTGTTTCTTGTGACCAAAGTTGGCCATGAAGGACAGAAAACCTGAAGCCGTTCTAAATCTTGCCCAAGAAAATGACATGAAAGTGTGATATGGCTCTCTCAGGTGTGAAGGGGAGGGACTACTGCATGTCCTGAGATTGAGGGAGAAAAATAAAATAGCCAGCTGGGGAACAGATAATACATTTTGCATGTCACAAGAAGTTTACTTAAATGAACCCAATAAGATGGGTTTTAGAGACTCATAAAAGTGCCCCTCCATACAGCAGTCAGCCTTAAACACCCAGAGAACTGAATCCAGTCTATGGTATTTCCCATCTTGCCCACTCTGTACTCTCGCTCTCAACCTTGGAAGAACCAGAGGTAGCCCAGTGGGGAAGGCAGAGAAGAAATGAAATACAGGAAGAAAGTCTTTCTCCACACCTGCCTGCCCCCCGAAGGCTTCCAGTCAGAGCAGCCCAGGTTAGAAGAGGGGAGAAGCCTTAATCTGGTACGCAGGGTAAAATTTTACCCTTACGTGTTTTGAAACAGGAATTTGTTTTGTGACTAAAGGTACTAAATTTTCTGAGAGTTGCTGGAAAAGTCATGGAACCTGCCAAATATTTCATCGGAAGGGAAAAGACACACACACACACACACACAGACACACACACACACACACACGTGTATGCCAAGCAGGTTTGAATAATCAGAAGGACAGAGAAGCACTTTTCAGCTTCACCATGCATTTTCCTGCTGTTTTGACAAAATTTCTGAAGTGAAATCTGTAAGTATTCTTAGAAATTCAAAATGGTTGTGTATTAATTAGTCAGTGTTCCTGTCACTGGGACACAGTATCTGACACCCACAATTTAAAAGAAGAAAAGTTTAATGTGGCTCACAGTTCTAGGGGATTCAGTCCATGGTGGATGGCTACAAGGGAGAACTATGGTGGCAAGATGTGGCAGAACAAAGATGTGCAGTTCCCCACGGCTGGGGAACAGTGCAGGGGAACAGTGGCAGAGAGGAGCAGGCCAGGGACCAAGGTCACACATTCATGATCCACTCAGAAGCACCAGAAGTGCCCTTCACTAGTCCCATGGGCATTTCTTAACCCAGTCGCATTGGCACAGCCTAATTAATGCTCAAAGGTAGCATCGGTAATTTGATAATTGTTAGGATGCTTGAAATTTTTTCTCAAAAACTACTGGTTCACTCAATATCCAAGGCTTCACTTCCAAATTCTACTACATCTTACAGCGACGGAAGCAAAACCATTGACAACAATGTCTCTGTTCATCCACAAAGAATATTTTTCTTGCTTTGAAAACTATTTCCATAGCAATACCAATCAATACCCCCATTGCTTTTCATCTAAATGTTTTAATTTGGGACTATGTAAAAAAAAACTCTCTTCCACTCGTTAATTTAATAGGCTGCATTAAATCTGCTGGAGCAAAACTACATTCTAAATTATCTTCCATAAGCAGGTCTGTAGTTCAGCAGGGTAAAATAGATTCTCAACATATTGTATATGAACAATTAATAAGCATTTTAGCTAATCGTGTCTTACTTGTAAACCCTTATCTAATGCATGCTGAAAAAAATGAAGAGCTCCTTGAAGAGTCAACTCAAGAATGACATACAAGAAGTCTATTTGTTCTCCAGTGGACTAAACTTAATGTCACCATCCATGGGTTGATCTTTTCCTCCAAAGTGGAAAAGAGACAGCCAGGTATAAAACCTGGGAAATTTTCCAAATTCATAATTTACAAGATAGGATGGATATAAAGAGTTCTGCCATGTGCAGCAGTATTTTCAAATAACATTCCTCACTTCACACGTGTCAACATGACATACAGCAGATAAATGAAATAGGTAAAACTGTTGATTTGGTCAATTAGCAGATAACCTTTCTAGTCAAACTCAGCTGATTATTTGCTCTTTTCTATTTTCCCATGCTATGGCACCTGGGTCTATTGATTTTAATTGAGCTTCTGTTTTTATTGATTGATGGGCCATCAGAAGCTCTTTCATCTCTTTAAAGTTTTAAGGAGACTTAAATTTGTACAGATGAAGTGAAAAGGAATAGATGCCAAGTTGAGAAACCAACCACCAGAAATGAAAAGAAAACAGACTGGGTGGGAATTTGGCTTGCACTGCCATCCTCTAAGACCTTGGGATGTAGAAACTCCTCCAGTGCTTGCTAGCATTCGCCGTTGGCTTCATTTCTCCAAGTTACTGGCACATGTCACCCTCCCAACCACCTTTGCTCAAAGATCTCATCTCAGTGCAACAACCATCTGTCAGCTCTACTCCTCAGTTTATGCCAACCCAGTGCTACCCAGAAAATCTCCTTTGCTGCCATCAAAACATGTAGAGAATTCGCAGTTTTGACATGATTTGGGTTTCTCTTTTAGGCTCTGTAACGATCTCTTTTACAAGGACAACCTGCCCCCAACATTTACTCATAACCCCAGATTATAGGTCCCTGCAGAGGAATCGTATCCATATATATGTCTGGAATTTATCACTTGCACAAAGACACACATACATTCGTATGTACTCATTTTCCAGATGAACTTATGCGGGAGCCAAGTGAAGCACCCACCAAATCCTGCATTCCATCTCCAGCTGCTGCCTCCCAACTGTGACCTCTACGATTCCTCTTTTTTCTGTGAGTTGCTCTTTCAGTGGTAAAGCCAAAGGTTGCTCCGTGTACCTCATCAATTGACAAGGAGAGACCCTAGTTTTCCCAGCAATCTTCCCGAAGGACCACATAACGCAATCTAAAAATTCCCATGGAGCAATTTCTTTGATTTAAATCAATAAAACACAGAGAGAAGGAAAGAACTAACACATATGCCCCTGTCTCTGCAGAAGGTTCTTCAAAGACACCATGCTCTGTAGAGCCTCTCTGGAGATATTCTACATGATCAGTGTTGAGTGTTAACGCTCCGTGATGAAATCTTTTCAATTTGTGCTTTGCCTTTCCCGACTCCTTTCCAATTTCCCCCTCACTCTTGCTTCTCTGAGAATATACCTTTCAACTCAGCATTAGCTTAGTGGTTATCTTTTGTTTCAAAGGATCTATATAAAGATAGTTTAAATAAACTAAGTCATCCTTTAAAGGGAGGGGAAATCTGGCTTTCACAATTCACCCAGTAGCACTATTTATTCAGTCCTTGGATGTTCCCTCTGTCATGGTCACTCATTTAGATGTAGCTGAATATATAACAAAAACTTCAGCGCTCTCATTTAAATAACAAATGGTCCTCCAGAGGCCTAAAAGGGTTAATGAGCTACTTTAGTGCTTAATTATGCTGTGCTTTGGTAGGTCTACTGAAAAATGAGTTATCTAGTCTGAGTAGCCAAAGGTTTTCTTTTTTTCAAGTATGGAAATGTATCAAGTCAGGTGATTCACAATTCCCCCTGTGCCTTATATATGTGCAAAGGTGAACCATGACATGTTTCACCTCACCTTAGCCAAAAGGCTGAGAAGAAATCATCATGATGTACTCACATAAATTGACAAAAATATATTGATTTATTCCAGTCCAGTCATATAAACACAGTTCTGCTCCTTCTAACTGGTTGAGACTTCGGAAAGCAACTAGGAAAGAAAACTATACCATGGTCAAATTGTTTTTATTATTTCAGGCAGCCCTTTTCCTAATGTTTAATGCCTAGACTGTAACCACTAAATGAAGGACAATTTTAGCTTTTCATGATTTCCTCCATTTGCAAATGTGTATCCTGATCTCAAGATCTTAACATCATATTTTACCTGAATATATATATATAATTGCTTTTCCAACCTGCATTAATATCCCTGAATTTGACTAACAGAGGAAGCTGGTAGGAGGAGACAAAAGGAAATTCTGCAATGATCAGAATCAAGTCAAGATTGAATTGCTAGAGTGGGTGTCACTTCATACTGTTGGATTGGTGTTGTGAGGATTTGACGACACATTTCTCCTTTTATGTTGTATTGAATTGTTCTTTAAATTATGGAATTAAATGCTTGAAAATGAAAACTTTTGAGATGAGTGCTCCTCATTCCATGCTGCAAAGACGAAGTAGCTTTGCTGTTATGTCTGTCAAACCCTTCTAGCTATACTTCACATTTGGCGCTTTTATATTTGTTCTTCTATTTCTATTTTGTTAAATAAAATGTTGGGACATATACCAAGAAACACAGATTGTCCATAGCAGCATGAGACTTGGGCTGTGGTTGGAAATAATTTAAATTAAACATTACATGAACACTGAAGAAGTTTCCAACTTCCCAATTTAACTTGTGTATAAATTATACCCCCCTCAAAAAAAACAGAAAATGTAACACAGGAATATTACACCAAGGCATCTAAGAATCTAAATATGTGATTGATAGCTAGATAGATCTATTTTTTACTATAAATTATACTTAAAAGGAATAAAAGCTAAATATATCCTCATTTTTAACAGGAAGATCACTAAATCTCACTGTAATAAAGTAGCAAATGTGGAAGAGCCCGTGGAACAGAAATGTTTGAAAAAATCTTACCGTCAATATAAATTATGCTTTTACAAGTAATTCTACCTAAGGCATACAACCTATAATCAGGTAAAGACTATTCAGTGATGTCAATAATCCTGCAAATGTTTTTTAACTGGGCAACTCAAAGTCTTCCTTTTATTCCACAGTTCTGCAAAAAGCTGTGTTGCTTATCAAGTTTTAAAATAACTGCTTCCGTGTCCACATTTTGGCAGCCATAAGCTATGGCGTGACTAGAACTTTGCTCATGTTACTTTGGATTCACAGGCTGTGTCTAAATGCAGCCTCTGAATTGGATTGCTCCACTCAAAAGCTCGCCAGATTGGTTGCAGAGATCTTCATCAAATGTTAAGATATCAAAAACATCCAATTATTAAAGCCTTTTTAAATCTATAGACCCAGACATAGTCTAGGCCAAGGTCCAACATATGCCACAGAATGACAGAAGATATTTGGAGGCTGAGGTAACTCTTGGAATTGGTAACAGCTAACACTGATTGGAGGTTGGTAGAGAGTAGATGTTTTAAAAACCAATCCTGACCTAATCACATATAGGGTTACCAGAGAAATTTCCTAAAGAGAATGATTTCCAGTCTACTTGTGGGTCTCTCTACAGCCCAACAACACTAGAAGAGAACACAGTCGATATACCAGTTTGAAGAGTAATGAGTAATTTTATGTGTGTCCATTCAAGACTTAATGAGTAAACACATTTCTAAAAACCAATAACTTACCAGAACACACTCAGAAAGATGGTCATGACCGAAGTAGTTTCCTAAGCAGGATGAATATTGAAGTAGAGTTTAAAATCTTCCCTCAAAAAAACAATGGATCTAGGCAATTTTACAAGCAATTTCTACAAAACTGGGAACAAATAGAAGATTAGTATAGAAGATGTAGAAAAAGCAGGGGAAAAGGAACACCTAATTTTATATGATTATATTAAACATTGATATCAAGGCCAAACACAGACATAAAAAAGGAATATTACAGGCCAATTTATTTCATGCACATAAATTCAAAAATTACACACAAAATATTAGTATACTATCATCAGTTAAGTTTTACCAACAATGCAATGAAGACTTGTGGTTCCAGCCTCAACATGTAAAAGTCTTGGATGCTATATTTCTACACAACAAGAAAAAGATGGACAAACTAAAAATCAAAAATTTTCTTGTACTATTAGATAACTGAGTTTGCAAGACAAACTGCAAATCCAAAACCAAGGGAAATACAGATAGCTAGAAAGACAAGAAATTGCTTAGCTAGAACAAAAGTTGTTGATGCCATGACCTACAGAGACAATTAAATGGTGATTTTAGCAATTGCCAAAGATTGGAGGTGGATTGACATGAGAGTGAGAAACCCCTGGGGCCCTAGGTTTTAATCAGCTTTCCCTCCAGGAACCACAACAGGTTCTAATGCTACAAACCTGAGAGTTTCCCTTGTGGTTCTGGCAAAGGGAGGGGAAGAATAAGCCACTATAATATACATCCAGAGACATAGAAGAACAAAAAGAATTAAAAAAAAGAAAAACCCCACTTTCTAGGCCATGGGATTTTTCCTTAGCAAAATTCAGAATCCTTATGCAGCTGAAGAAGGGAATTTCTCTCCACTCCAGCCCTCTCTAGGCTTCTGGTCTTACTCAAGGGGAACTAAAACCTAGTGAATAGGGGATGAGGCTTCAAAAAAATGGATGCAAACACTGCAACCATGGAAAAGACTAGGAACAATGAATAGAAGCAAACCACCGGAGGGTAGAAACCCTTGTGAAGACCGTATCCACTAAAAGACACAGGTTTTCTAAAGACCAAGATTTAGTCAGAAAATTATAGAATGCACCTTCTTCATAGCCTTCATCGCCACTAATGGAGCTTCAGTATAGTAATAGTGGATTACAGCTAAAAGAGAACACAGGCTCTCTGAGGAGCAGCATATAAAGAAGCTTTCAAGGTGGAAACAGGTGTCAAAAACAAGGATGCTAGAAGAATCTGAGGCCCCAGGAAACATAGCTATGACAATCTTAAGCACAAGCATAATCCTAGTAGGATTAACATAAATCTTCCTACTATTACCTGATTTGATATATCCAGCTTAAAGAAGAAAAGTCACAAGCATGAAAAAGAGAGAAAAAGGCCCCAAGATGAAGAAACAAAGAAATCATCAAAATGAGATCCAGTATGACAGTATGACATGGATGTTGAAATTGTCTGACATGAATTTAAAATAATCATGATTAATATGTGTGACAGTTAAACTGAACTGTCAGTTTGATGGGTTTGTGAGGTACTTTGGGGATTAGTAAAATGCACCTTTACGTGTGTCTATATAGGCCATGGAGGCATGACTTTGAGTACTATATCTAGTCACTGGCTCCTGTCCCTCTGCTGCTGCTCCCCTGCTCTGCTTCCTGAAAATTTGCTCCACCACACCTTTCCATCATGATGTCTCTGCTTTGGAGCCAGCCAACCATGGACTGAATCCTCTGAAACTGAAAAACAAATTAATGTCTCCTCCTTTAAGTTGCAGATATATGGTATATTGGTCCAGCAACAGGAAAGCTGACTATCAGAGAGGATTGGTACAGGAGAAATGAGGATGTGCTGTGACTATATATGACCATGTGGTTCAGAAGCATTTGGAACTAGTTTGTGAGAGGTATTTGGAAAGATTTGAAGATACAGGCTATAAAGGCCCTAGAATGCTGAAAGCAGAGACTGATGGGGGATTCTCGCCAGAGGTTAGAAGAACAGAAAGCTGATAGAATTACAAAGAGTAAAGGTCAGGCTCATGAGGCTTCAGTCAAGAATGAGGACTCCTTTGGGAAGCAGACTAGAGGCTGTGCATGTTACACACAAAAAAATTAAAAATTGTCTACATTTTTCCAATATCCTGAGGCTTTAAAAAGGAAGGCTGAGTTTGACGGAAGTGCTCTAGTGATCTAACAGAGGAAATTTCAAGGAAGCCCAACATTCAAGCTGAGGCATGGGTACTCCTGACTACTTTTAGGCAGGTTAATAGTGAGAAATGGGAGCAAAAAGCAGAACAAAAAGACTTAAAACACTTCAATTTTGGCTCAAAAAGAAGTATATGTGAAGTTGAGGCCAAAGGAGGTGTGGTTGCTGAGATTTGTGACATTAAAATCAACTAAGTGTTTTAATCTAGAAGAAGAAGTAAAATGAATCTCAGGAACCATTAGGACATATCTTATCTCAGGGTGCAAAAATATAAACCTTTGATTTGAGAAGGAAGCTTTTGAAGCCCCTCTTTGAAAAGGGCCCCATAGGAAATTGGTTCCCTGGGATTCACTTCACCGTGCTGTGGCATCCAGGTACTGAAAGGCTGCTGCAGCCATGGTCTAGGCTGCTTCTTTCAGTGACAGCAGGCCTTGGCATTGTCCACATAATTCTGGTTGTTTAGATATAAAGAATGCAATGTCTGTAGGGTTATAGAGATTTACACCTAAATTTCAAAGGAAGGTCAAGGAGGGCAGGTAATATATTCCTGGGGTGGAGGATAAGACTGTGGAAATAGAGCCAAAAGTGCAAGGGAGACCTGAGGATGTTGAGAAGCCAGGAATATGGAATGTCTACTAGGGAATGCCATAGACAGTGAGCAAAGCCAGTGCAAGAGAAAAAATATCTGGACTGTAATCATCAAGACCATAGAAGTGGGGCCATTAGGATCTTTGGAACTCACATCTCACCATTGTTTGCTCCAGCTGCTGGACATGGAGCTGTGGAACTTTATGTTTGCCCTGCTTGTTTGGGGGCTTAGTTTATTCCTATTCTGTTCTTTCTCCTTATTCCTTCTTCCTGGAATAAAAACACTTACCGTGTAACATTGTATATTAGGATATTGTAAATCGTGTCTTAAATTTTACAGAGGTTCACAGCTATGAGTTTGTCTTGAGTCTCAGAAGTTACTTTGGTCTTGGATTCCTCCCCCCACCACCCTCGCCCCCAGTGCCAGGAATTGAATTTATGACCTTGCACTTGCCAGGCAGATGCGGCCCCACTGAGCTACATTCCGGCCCCTTGTCTTGGACTTCTGAGCAGTGCTGGAACCATTGAGACTTTGGAGAACAGATTATTGTATTTCCAGTTGTACGGAGGATAGTTGGTAGAATGATTAACTTTTTATTATGCATTTGAAGATAAGGTATGGTTTAAGATGTTTTGGGTTTCAAGTTGAAAAGGAATAGAATGCAAAACTAAGCTAGTTTGCCACCTTGATTTATTTATGAGTAAATCTCACTTTTGGGTGGATCTGTGTGGATCATGGAGGTTTGGTCCCTGGCACCTTCTCTGGTACTATTCCCCTGATCTGTCTCCCAGCTACTGAGAACTAAGCAGCTTTGTTTTACCATATCCTTTCACCATAATGGTTCTGCTTTGAAACTCAACAACTATGGATGGACTCAGTTTCCTGAAATTATGAACTAAATAAGCCTCTTCTAAGTTTCAGGGTTTCGATGTTTTGCCCATCAATGTGAAAACTGTCAAATACAATGTGTCAAAGAGTCTAATGGAAAAAGCAGAAACTATGAAAATTCATATATGTTGCATAAGCAAAGAGATGGAAAATTTAAGAAAGAATGTAAAGAAAAATCTAGAAATTACAAACATAGTAAAAAAATAAAAAACGCTTTTGATAATCTTATGAATGGATTTGACATGGATTAAAAAAGAATCCTAAACTTCAGAAAAACAAGACAATAGAATATCTCAAACTTAAATGCAAAGAAACCCTATGAAAACATATTAGAACACCCAAGAACTGTGAAGCAATTTCAAAGGGTGTTATTAGTATATGTAAATATATGTTAATAATAGGTATGTATTAATAATAATAATAGCTCTGTATATTACTACATATATCCTAAAGAGTCTTATTTATTGTGTAAAAGAATTTGGATAGGGTTAGAATCTAGGCTCCCCTGATGTCAGCTTGAGTCAAAAGAGCAGTGCAGGAGGTAAAGTAGAGCAGAGGGACAAGAGGGAATAAAACAGGAGATAAGAAAAGCTGGAATCCACAGTCTTCAATGGCAGTGACTGCAGAGAAAGAGGCAGGGGATGCCCACCGTAATGAGCTCAGCTGTGAACACACTTAGTTTGGATGATGATGTAATACTCAAGTGGACATGCTCAGTAGATATGGATGGCTTCAGGGACAATAAAGGAATAAAAACAGTGGTTTTGATAATAAAGTAACAAATTCAAAGCATACTCATATATTGTTAGGGAAAGTTTGGTGTCAATTATAATGGTCAGAGGTATTGCCTGGAAAAAAAATCCAAAATTAACTCACTGCTAAGTTTTAGTCGTTTAATTAAAAACAAAGTCATGTTTACTGCTGTCAAAATATTTAGGTCTAAATGAACTCAGGGAGCCCAAATTAGGTAATATATCCTTTTTAAATTTAAATTTTTATGCCTATCCTTTCTGACTCCAGTAAATATTTCCTTCACTTTGTTATTTATATAGAGAATGCATATAAAACAAACTGTTAGAGTGGGTAATCTAGGGTCTTGCATCTTTACTTGGAAACCAGGACAATCCAAACAACAGCAACAGCAGCCCCATGGGTCATGGAAAAATTCAGTCTAATATGCCAGGGCCAATGAAAATAACCCTACAGTGGTATCAAGCCCACCGCAGATCCTTCCATAAACCTCTATGAACTGCAATAATAAGGATCAAAGAAACATAAAAAGCAACTTTTGATTTCCAAGTTTCAGAGTATCTATCATAGAGGAAATCATTGCCTTGGTGACCTGAGAAATTTTAATCCATTTCTTCTTGAGCAAAGACATTTCACTCAATGTATATTACAAAGATCATGAGAAAACTGCCAAAACTTCAAAAATGGGCTTCTACATTTACATAAAACAATCACAGAACTGAGGTGGAAAGATTTTGGGCTTTCTTGATTTGGCTTTCTCAATTCCTTCAAAAAGCAACATGTTTTTAAATGTCATGGGTAATTTCATTGGTACCTTTTGACATTACTCATCTTTCTAATTCCTGACATTCTGTCTTTTTTCAAAATTTGCACTTGTCACTTATCTCTCTATTATTTTCTCTAAAATGTGGGCAGAGGTGGATAGACTCCAAGTCTAGGAAAACCTAAAGATAAACCTGTGTTGTTAAATACTGTGCACTGCATTCCATTTTCCTTTAGTTACAGAGCATTCTATGAGAAATGTTCAAAACAATTATACTTTCTTTTAGGTGGTAAAAATAGCTTTCTGTTTTAAGCTTCTACAAAGTTTGGGGAGAAGGTGATGTTTTTTTGTTGTTGTTGTTTTTTTTACTACAATTGTTCTTAAACACACATCTGACTAAAACTCAGAAGTTTGCTTCCAAAATATTGAAAACCACTTCCTTTCACTTTTCTTTAGTTCTCTAAACAATATAACAATCTCAAATAGTTGCTAGAAGGTCTGGAAATTAGGGAACCCAAGCACTACTCTTTCATTTCTTATGTTTCTCTGAAAGCCTAGGATTTAAAGATACAGCAACAGCCTTAGTTAAGAAGTTGCCTTTTGAACCAAACCTCTATTTTAGCACTTAAGATTAACAGGAATTATATTTATATACTTTGGGTGTACACTCCTAAAACAGGAATAAACTATACCCTATGATATTGGACATTTAAAATAGATATTTAAGTTAGTCATTACATGACTTTGCATACTTTTCCATATATGTTTAAATAGCACAAATATGCTCAAATATTTGTGTTTGGAGGTTAAGCAACCACAAGAGAATATTTTCATTTTTCACATCCTTAGAGTAACCGAGTGATTCTAATGTTATTCAGTGTATTAACCTTTGCTGGAATAATCCTACACCATGCTGATTTTTGTTTTCCGTAACTGCTTTAGTAATTCTCACCCCCCACAATGCTTTTATAAATCAGTATACGTGAAGATCACACTATTTGATGAAAGACTTTAGACTCACTTTCGAAGTAGGGAAAGACAAGAGAGATTAGGGAGGAAAACGTTGGAGTCAGGAAAATAGTTCTATTCGCAACAATGTGATCAAAGCCATGACACTACAGTTTCAGATCCCTACCTATTACCACCTGTCCATCCTGGTGTTCTTATTTAGAACTCATTCCAGAATTTGGTGCTGGAACTTAGTCCATCCTTGAGAAGACAAGGATACCTGAGAAGTAAGACTGAAGATCAGTACTCAGTGCTGTTAATTCTTAGGATGATATATCAGTTTTCTAAGGCTATTATAACAATGTACCACAAATGTATTGCCTTTAAAACACCACTAATTTATGATTTTTATAGTTCTGGAAGTCAGAAGTCTAAAATGAAGCTTACAACAGTAAAGTCAATATGCCTCTGGGGTTCTTTCTGGAGGCTGGGAAGGAGACTCTGCTTCCCTGCATTTTCCAGCTCCTAGAATTCACCTCCTTCCTTTGGTCATTGTCCCCCTTTCTGCATCTTAAAAACCAGCACTATCTTATCATCTTCAATCACTCTGCTTTTCTTTTCCAATTCCGTTTTCTACTTTTAATAATGCATAAAATTACAATGGGTCCACCTGGATAATCCTGAATAATTTCTCCATCTTAAAGTGAGGTGGTTGCTAACATTAATTCTTTGCAACTCTAAGCCCTCTTTGCCAATATCTTAGTCCACTTGCACTACTATAACAACATGCCTTAGATAGGGGCACTTATAAACAATAGAATTTATTGTGCATAGTTCTGGAAGTCCAAAATCAAGGGCCGGGAATCTTCATGACCTAATGCCCTATGAAAGGCCTCACTTCTTAGTATTATCATCTTGGAGATAAGGATTTGACATATGAATAGGGGGATGGGCACTGACACTCAGACCATAGGAAGTAGCCACAAATACTCACGAGTCTTGGGATTAGGATGTGAACCTTGTGGGCAGCCATTATCCTGCCAACCGTATGCAGTAACATCAGCTGTCACTCCATAGAAATCACAGGACACCTGACTGGCACCCTCAGAAGCATTGGCAATCAGCAAAGGGATGTGCACCCCCTGCAGCCACTGCAGCATCTTTGCCAGATTGCTACTACATGTCACCAACTACTTGAGAAGGTAGGTGGTTTCCTGGAAGCCAGAAAAGCAGCACCGAGGGTCTTCAAGGACAGCCAGAACTCAGTACCCATGTCTACCAGCAGTTTGTGTCCCAGAATTTCAGTTCTGGACATCCACCAAGGCCTGCTTTTAGAAACTGCTAATAAACTGACCACTCTCCCTAAAGAAAATACCTTAAAACCCCCCAGCGTTCATTAGAGTGGTATCAAAGCCAATGTGACAGCTTCTTCCCAACACTGAGGTAGAAAATGAGCCCAGCAGAAGTGGAAAATATACTCGTGCAACTCACTGCACCACACTGTAATGACTTGCGAGTGAGCCTCAGTAGTTCATGTATCAGAAACTTCATCCCCTAAATCTTATGTTCATGGTATTTAGAGATAAGGCATTCATTAGGCAACTGGAATTAGGTTAGGGCATGAAGGTGGGGGGTCCCATATGGTATTAGTGGCTTTCTTTATAAGAAGAGGAAAGGAGACAAGAGCTAGCACACTTGCCTTGTCCTGCTTAGGACACAGCAAGAAGACCCTCACCAGAGGCTGAGCAGATAGATGTTAGCAAATATTCTTGGATTTCTCAGCCACTAGAATCATGAGTCAAATAAAATGTCTGTTTTTTATAAGTTATCCAGGCTGGGATATTTTTTTCTAGCAATAAAAACTAGAGTGAAGACTCTGGGCTTAGTTCCTAAATTATGAAAGGAACTCATACAAGTACACACACTTGACAGTCCATTTCTTCTCTCTGATCTATAGAATTTTAAACCAAGAAACACCCAAACTTTTTCTAGACCCTCAATACTTTCTGATGAAGCACAAAAATGAATCTCCCAAAGTTTAAGGCCCTGATCGAGAACTACTTTTTGAAGAAGGTCATGCAAGAGGGGAAATAAAGGAATAAAGGAATCTAACCACAAACCAACAAACAAGCATCCCCTGAAATTTCAGAGGAACCATGCAGAAAAGGCACAAAAAGAGGAGCAAAGTGGGCTGGGGATTTAGCTCAGTGGCACCTCACCTGCCTTGCAAGCACAAGGTCCTGCGTTTGGTCCCCGGTACCAAAAAAAAAAGGAGCAAAGTGAGGGGGAAAACAGAACATTATTTTGTAAGATGATGTCAAGATGGGTAAAGGTAAGCTCAGCATTCTTTTGGCCCACCTGACACAACAGCAGCAATGGCTGAGGTCTTCTTACTGCTATGGACTCATCCCTGCACTGCAGCACTTAGGGTGCCAACAACAGCCTGGCATCTCTGCATAGTACAATCAGCCGTTCATCCTTTACTGGGATCTAACCTTAGAGATGAGATGATGCTTCTGCCATCTTGGGTGCCACTTGTGCTGGGTCTCACCTGGTTACCTCTCTTTTTCCATCATTCTCACAGCCTAGTTGCTCAAAATTATGCAGAACACACTGGGCCTAGGCACAGGGTACCCTGACAACAGAGTTCTTGGTCTTTCCAGGGCACTGCGCTGCCTTACAACTACAGGTACCACCTTTCCTTGCAGGATTTGTTTTCTAGGATTTTGGAGGACATCAGAGCTGGATCTGTCTTTGCTCTGAATTCTTCATTTCCCTATCTTATTCTCTCTACAATCTTTTCCCTTTCATAAACCAAAACATGGTCTTGAAATGTATTCTATCATTTACCATATGTATTCAGTAAACTGTTTGTGTCCATGTGTAAAGTAGAAACTTAATTATCAAAGCAGACAATGGAGCATTTTATCATTCTCTTATTTTCCAAGACTTATATTCAAATCTATCTCACTTTTTATTTTGTTTTCCTCCACAGGAGTTTGATTCCCTTGTCCACCATGCCCCACCAGTGCGAGGTGATACTGTTCAAAGTAACCAGCACGAAGGCAGATGGTTAATGATGAGATGACAACAAGAACAAGATCGGGCAGGAAAGGCTGAAGAAAATTACCAGGTGGTCCAAAGTCTTACTTTTTTATGAAAAGGGAAGCTAGTTGCAGAACCTCAGTGTCCTCAAATGTCAGTGGGAATGAACAGTGTGTCCTCTCCAGCCCCTGTCTTTGCTGAAGTATTAATGTTCCCTTTCTCCTCTGTCTCATAAGCACTTACATCAGCTTTCAAAAGCTTTTAGCTCTGATTTAGGGGCAGTTCTTCAAGGACAGAGTGAAGATCTTGAGTTTCTTCTTTAGCACTCTGCCGCATTCTGCACATGAGTTGGTGTTCAGTAAACGTTTTGGAACTCAGATATAAGAAGGATGAGCAAAATGCCCTGAACGCGATGTGATTTGCTTGCTTCCTTTTTTCCTGGAGCCCAGACAGAAAATGCCCATTTGCTCCTCCCCAAGCTGGGGACAGGCAGACATTGTGGGTGTGTGCCTTGGAGGGTCCTGCAGTCTGGGTCTCCTTCTCACGCACTGAAAATCCCACCCCTGGCCCCTATCAAAAGGCCAGCAACCACGCTTGTCCTTGTAATCCTAAAGTGCCTTTCCTCAAAGCTGCATATCTTGTCAAAATTGTTTGCCCACATCACTGCAATCTGTGTGCAGGGAAGCCCGAAACAAGCCCGTGTTTGGAAAGTGATGGAAAGTACAAGAGTTCTGAAATTCATAAGTCTGGGAAAGCAGTGATTCAGGGAGGAGCTGCTCTTCCCCGTTCTTCCAAATGCAAAAGCACTCGAGGCAAGAGAGCAGCTGCCACTTCCCTGAGCTGGTTCGAGTTGCCCTTACTTGACCTTTTACCTGATGTGGAATTGGGCCTCCAGCTAGACCAGGAAAGCACAGCTCCTTCCCATGACCAGCTTTGACCTGTGAGTCTGTCCCACGAAGTGGATGAGAGAAGGCAGACGTGCCGCAGAGAGAAGACCCAAACCTGGGTCAGAGGCCTGCTTTATTCAGTGGTTAGCGCCAGTCAGTTATCACAGCCCTGCTTCTTTTCCCTTCTGCTAATCTGCTCACTCCTGTCCTTTGCATTTTATAGTCTCCAGTTCTGATTACAGGTCATGATTAAGTGCTTGTTAATTCTTTCCTTTCTCCCAGAAGTTGCAATAATCCGAGCAATGGTGATATCACTGCTTGGGAAGGAGAGGGAGGAGCTAGAAACTATTCAGAGAGGTTTCTTTCAGTGTAAAAATGGCAACATCCATGGGGTGGGCGGTCTATGCACATCTTATGCTGTTTTGAATTAAGTTCCTTTCTTGTTTCCCAGGTAATCTGCATATACTTAGGACACAGGGAGGAGGGGGGAAAATCACCATCACTGCTAAGGGATAGTGAGCTTCCAGAGCTCCAACTGTTAAACTTCAATGATTTACCTGGCAGCTGAATCAAACTCAAATAAACCTGCAGTGACTTGGTACAATAAAGTGTGCCCTATAATTCAAAGCACTCGGAGGTGCAGAAAGTTTTCAGGAATGACTGACCTCGTTTATGTTTCCACTTTGGCTCAGAGTGAGTTGAGTCACACATCACAGGATGACACATGGTTAAGGCCAACCCAAAAGGCTCAAGTCAAAGAATGTGCTTCTTTCCTGTTACTCTTGCCTTCCCACAGGTTGTAAAATCGAATCTTTCCTGCAAAACAATGAGTCTACATTACATCAAATGTTTAAATAAAAGTTTACTTACAGTTAAGCAAATCTTGCCATTGATCTCCCTCAAAATAGCTTTGAACACATTTATCCCGTCAGTCTTGCTAATTCCTGAAGCAGCTCTGGAAGTCCTCTCTCTTAAGTGTCTTCGGTTGCACTGTCGTGGCTGCCTCAATGTCCTGAATGGATCAAAAACGTTTAGCTTTCATGGTCATTTTGATGTGGGGGAAGAGCCAGAAGTCACATGGTGCCAAATCCAGTGAATAAGGTAGTTATGGACACACCGTAATGATTTCCTTCCTCCTGGGTGGCATTTGGTAGCCGCATTCACCATATTCTTGACCGTGCCTTATCAAGATGCTCACAAAAGAGGACTTCCATGACTTCTTCCATCACCTCAGAAAGTGGTAAGAACAATGGCAAGTGTTTGAAGCAAGGGAGAGTATTTGGAGGGGAATTTTGGTGTCCAAGTGTGATTTACTATAATAATTTCCTAATTCAAACATTCACTGCATATTTTGGTCACCTCTTGAATGTACAACAGGTGATTAATGCCAAACATATTCCTCTTTTGAAATAACTGAAAGACATGGCAACTAGACAGCACTTCGCTAACCACCTTCACCTTATATCATTCATTTGTTGTTTCTTCAAGCTATGTGAACTACATTATCTTGTTCTCACAAGATTCTCCATTTTCCCAACACAGAGTTAGATATCTATAGTCAGTTCTATGTTAAGATCTTTGGGGGTGGGGGTACCAGGGATCGAACTCAGGTCCTTGCACTTGAGAAGCAGTTAGCAAAACCACTGAGCTAAATCCCCAGTCCTTATGTTGTTAAGATCTTTACAGAAGAGCCCTTTATTTGCAATAGATATTTGAGTGAATATTTGAGAATGAACAAATAGATGAATGAATAAATGCACAAGTCAGACAAAGTCCCACCCATGAATGAAGCTTTCTCTCTATCTCTCTACCTCTTAACTCTTTATCTTGGTGTTCTTTGGAACACCAAGCCCTGGAGAACACCGTGAGGCCCTAGGTAAGGATCAAGCAGACCCATGGGCACATTCCCTCCCTGGCTTATTGCCTAGCAGGCTTCCATACTGTGCATGCTCTTAGCAATGGTGTGAGGCTTGCAGCACTTCTGATCTGACAGACTGATGATGACGTTTGTGAGCAAATCAATATTTTACCCTTAATGATTCAACTTCGAAACAAACATTTATCAGCTCTCTGAGGCTCCCAAATCAGTTTCTTTGAAGAGTGTCCTGAGATTGCAAGGCAAACTACTTTTCTGTGTAAACCAACATTTTCTTGGTAAAGTATGAGGCAAGCAAAATAGAAGGCAGAAATAAATTGGATTTTGAAGCGGCTTTGTGACTGCAACTGTCATCCAGAGCCAGGGATTTTGACTGTTTTGTTGCACAGCTTTATTGTCATCAACTAGCTACAGAGTAAGGAAAAATTATTAATTAAAAATAGTATATTTGTATATTCATTTATGTAAGATTTCATTTTAGTGTGTTCTTTTTAAGTTCAAAACACTAGAATAAGGCATCAATAGTAAGGCAATGGGATCTCTTGGGAATGCAGTGTTTTTAAGCAATCTGCACACTTCATTCATAGTCATTCAACAAATATTTCCCAGCAATTGAACAATGCCTGGTGCTATTCTAAGGCTGGGAAAATAGCTGTGGATAAGGGAATCAAATTCCTGCCCATGTTCAAGAAAACCAGCATAGGTTATGAAGTATTTGCCCTTTAACTTCTTAAGATAACTGTGCAGTAAGATTGTTTTGTACCATATTCTATGGAACACATGCAAAGTGAACTTTGTGAACAAAATAGTCCATAAGTGAATTTCCTTATTCATACAAGACCACATGAATCACAAATGTTACTAACGCCCATGGAAGCTTCTTTCTGAGGTAATGTTCCCAGCGCCTTCCACTGTTCCTCCCAAGACCTGGTTTCCATCTTATTGATGCGTTCCAGGTTCTCATGAAGATGCAGGCTTGAGAGGGGGAAAACGCTCCAGGGCTTTTTTTAACCTCATCTTGCAAAAGCCAAAAGTAACTATATCCCAATAAATGCTTTTACTCCACACCCTGTGTGTTGCCGTGGGGCAGGTCAGCTGTACGCTGACCAATTTCTGGGATCTTATGTTCTCCCACTGGCCAAGGGAGAGTGCTTTGCCCTTATTGGTGCTGCATTATGGGGAAAAAAAAGTGTCCTTTTCCAATTCTTCTCTGAAGCACAGAATTCACAGAGGCCTAAACATTAAGTTCAATTCAATCACCCAGCAAACACAAAGTTAGTACCTGTTAGATATAAGAGCAAACCTGGATCCGGTTCTCAAGAAACTTAATAGCATCATTTACAGAGGCTGTTGAGATGCCAGTCATGACTCTATAAAATAAAAACCAGAGGAAAAGGCCAAAGGCCAGTCCATATGCTGGAAGTCAGCCAGCCGGTAGAGCACTGGTCCCCAGAAAGGACTCCGGACCAGAAGCCTGCGTTCATAATCCTGCCAGGCTCTTTCTGAGCCTCTGATATCACATGTGAGAAATGCAGACTGCAAAACCACGCCTTCCTGGGTAGTTTTCTGAGCTCCGAACTTTGAACATCTTTAAAGAAAGGGCAGGGGAAACCTGTAATAGAACGGAGTGGAGTTCAACCCTGAGGGTAAGGAAACTAAAGTTAGGCCTTGTAGATTGTGTTCAGTCTCAGTCGTGAGGAACAGCCATTGGCTAGCTAAGACCAGGGGATTGGGTTCCGCATATGACTGTACATGTGGTATAATATGAGATCAGAGAGAGCCTGAAAGAGGACCTTCAAATTCTTTTTCTTTCCCTCTCTCTTTTCTCTTTTTTCCTCTTTCCACCCTAAAATTTCTTTCTTTTTTCTGTCCTCTCTCTCCAACTCAGTCTCTTGCTCCACCATAGTGTCCCTCATCTCCGTTTTTATTCCAGTTCCTGAATAACTCGGACTTCTTTTATTATTTTTTGTTTTTAGGAGG
>NW_022900915.1:34593070-34631621 GCF_012274545.1 Fukomys damarensis | reverse complement strand
AAAAAAAAAAAAAAAAAACACGCCTTCCTCCCGAGGCTGCTATGAGTATACCACCTCACCCAGCACAGAGTGGATGCCAGAGGGTGGCTGCAGGCCTGGGGTGCGTGGCCCTGCTGACTGGGCACTATGGCTCAGAATGATGGCCTGCCGCTGTTTCCTCACTTCTGCCCACAAGGATTTCCACAAACACCGAGAAACACATCAAACAGTGGGAGAGACAGTACAAATATTTACTGAAAAGAACCAAACACTACATTCATACTAAAATTTTGACATTCTATCCCTTTTTCTCTGTCACCAGTACCAGTCTATCAAGAAAAGAGACTCCTCCAAGTGATTGGTCTATCTCAGGGCACAGGTGGCCTTTGTCTGCTTTACAAATTCCCCCAAATTCTTTTCTCGAGTGGATGAGACGATAATTCATGTCTAATGTGCAGGAGAATTGCAAGCAGCGCAAAAGTCTCATAGGTGACATAAAACGTGGAAATGCTCCATGAAAAAGGACCCACTTCAATGCCTGACTTGTAAAAGGGAAATGTCATTTTAAAATTTTTCATTTGTCACACTCCAGGAGGCGTGTCCCGCCTCTGCCTCTGCAGGCTCCTCCCTCTAAGAGCTCAGGCCCTGTGGAAGGAAGTGAGGAGCAAGGCTTCCACTTGTGTGCTGCTGGACTTGGCAGGTGTGTCTCACCTCGGGACTCCATGCCACTTCCTTAAGCAGCTACTCTAAGAAGGCTTTGTCCATCTATTTTAAGGTCACCAGGGAGCAGGGAGGCAAGGTCCCATGGCCGAGTGGAAAGAGTAATCACCACTCGCCTGTCTCTTGAGGACTCCCACAATCCTATACTCATTCCCCTCAGCGAGGCTTGCAGATAGATGCCCCAGGAAGGGTGCCCCAGTGTCCCTCGTTAGCCACAAAGTCTGAGACCAAACTCCTGGAAGACCTGTGTTGGGACAGGTTGGACACGAGTTTGGGCCCACACTTCTGCCCCATCTGTGGGAACGTGCTCCCCTCGGGCCTCAGCCCCAAGCTGACACAATGCAGGACCACAGAGCCAGGGTGCCTCCCAGCCCCGCTCCTGCCCTGGTGATCTTAGCCGGGGCAGACCAGTTCTCTTGGAATTCCACGGCCCACCAAAGGCAGCCTTGTGGCACTAGCTTGCTGCTCTGAGTTTCATGTCACTCGCTGAGCTGTGTTCGCTTAGCGCTGCCAAAGTTCTTCAGAGAATTTGAATGAAACTCTTCATAAAATAAACATGAAAATCCATTACCAGCAGTCCCCAAATGCTGGCGCCTTGACAAAGGGCCAACCTGCCGCATCCGGGAAGTGCGCTGCGGGGACAAGGGACTTAAACGAGGTGCGCGTCCACGCGGCAGAGCACGCGCGAGAGGAACAATGAGGCTGCTAAGGAAAGCGGGGCGCCAGGCCCCGCCTAGGACGCTGTCGGAAAGCCGGCGCTGTGGGCTCACCCGGGCTCCGGAGCTCTGGACTGGATGTCGCCGGCCACGCCCCCGGAGCTGGTGCTAGAGCTGCGAAGGGAGAGACAAGGTCCCCAAGGGCGCAGCGCCACAGTTGCCCGGCCGGAAGGTCACAGCGCCTCTCCTAAAATGTGAGAGGAAGCAGTTCACTGAGCATTGGCTATGTTTCTAAAAATTGAACGCTCCTGCCAAAGAATACTAAGGGAAGATATTAAAGCCATGATGATCTGCACAAATTAGGATGAGAAGTCTCCTAATAATAAACATTTTTGGTAATTTTCACTGAAACTCTGCAAAAAGTCTCCAGGAGATCTTTTTTTTTTTTTTTCAAGATTTTGAAGCATCCTTTTTAATGAAAGTCACATTTCCCTCAGTCCAAATCCACCCCTCCATATAACACCCAAATTAATGCCCTAAGCAAGTTTTAAAATCTTTTTGTTTCAACTCTTTTACTGAAACAAAGAGGACTCAGAGAATTTTTTTTATTTTCCAGGTTAATTTAATATTTGTGTATCAGTGGATTATAAATATGAAATACATTGTAGATTTATATAAAGTTTATATGTCCACACATTTGTGTGTTTTCTGAAGTCTTTAAAAGTATGAGAACCTTCGTATGTTTTCTATCACCTCTGTAAAAATGTCAAGAATCCACAAGACAGATACAGGGGATTCCCTGTTGAATACTGAGATGGGTTTGGATAGTTTTGCAGAAAATAACCCTGAGACCTCCACCTGGTCCTTACAGGTAGACGTGTCCTTCGCTTCCCAGACTCTATAGAGAACGACCGTCCTGCTCTGTGTTAATGACCTATCGATACGTTGACATTTTGCAGATTCATTTTCCCAGCATTTTGTAGTTTCACCTGGACCACTCCTGCCACGGTATTTTTATAGGATCTGAGGTTGAAAAACATTCCTAGGCGAGATAGATGAACCTCTTGGTTTTCTGAAGCAGAAGTAGCAATCAGATAGATTATCTTCTTGCAGAAGAAAGACACTCTTTTAGAGGTGGCAGGTGAGTGGGAGAGTGAAAGTCTGAACAAGATGAAACACGGGGAACGCTTCCCAGTGCCTTGTTTCAAAGCATATGCTCAACAGCTGCCCCCCCCAAGACTAAATCAGCATTTTCCCCCTGGGGGTGGGGCAGGAGGTGACCTCTAGGAGAATCCCTAACAGATAAAAAGACCACTCCCCATGAGGTGCCCACAGGCTTGTAAGGACTATATTGCATATAAATCACAGTGGGTATCAAGCGCCGGAGGTCTGGAATCAGAGACCTGGGCTTGAATTCCAGTTCTGCTCCTACTATCTACACAGCTGAAGCTCAAGTAGCTGCAGATTTTTAATTGATAGGATGGGGATAATGATCATTTCAAGTCTTCATTCTAGCATCTACCAGTTGTTTAACCTTGGACAAATTTCTTCTCCTTTTTGTGTCTCCATATCCTATCCTACAAAATGGGAACGTCACAGTTCCTATTGTAGAGGGCTAAATAAATGGTGAAGAGAGATAAAGCTCTTAGTATAGGCCTGATGAGAGGGGGAGAGAGAGAGAGAGAGAGAGAGAGAGAGAGAGAGAGAGAGAGAGAGAGATTTTTTAAAAGCTGTTTTGAATAGATCAGAAGATCTAAGCCTTAGAAAGTCATCTGGAAAATGATGACAAGGAAAGAAAGAGGACAATAAACAGAAACAATAAACAAGTGCTCTTGCACTGGCCTGTGAGAATGCTTGGCTGTCACTGGCTTCTGTGCAGGCTCATCCTCATGCCACTGTGAAAGGGATACGTGTCACTTGGAGCTGCGTCTGCTAAAGAGGTGAGCTTATTCGAGGAAGAGCTGATGATTCCATTTTAAAAGGGACACTTGTACATTTCTGGAAATACAACTAGAAAGAGAATCATGGATATGTAAATCCTCTCATGCATAACATCACATTTAGTTGAAATGCATTTTATAAGCTATGACAGAGAACAGTTGACATCCAATATCTATTCTCTCTTCCTTCCCTGTGACCAGGTTGAGAGGCTACAGTTTCTCAATGAAGTCATCTGTCTAGATTTTGACCAATAGGAAATAAGTGACATTGGCAGCTTCAAGATCATCAAGATCATAAGAAGAATGGGAATGGTAATTCCTTCTCTTTCCCTTTGGTCCTTCCTACTAGATGGAAGGTACTGAGGTAGATTCAAGCCGTCATGAAATATAAAATAAAGACCTGCATTGAGGATGGCCTAGCAGCAATCTGAAAAAGTCTGCATCTCTAAGACCATGAAGATACCATGAAGTAGCCCTGAGCTACTTAAAAGCTGGACTGTTAAGGAGCAAATACACTTCCATTTGTTCTTTGGTATTGGCGGAGCCCTAACTTCACCAATGATGCAACTAACACATTTCCTTTGGAGTGGAGAGCTGGGGTGAGATTGCAAGAGCTGTCCTTGAGTTATAACTGACCACGAACTGCTTCTAAGGAGGGAAGATCTGGATAATGCATGGCTGCGTTTCACAGCCTGAGCTGGATTGCATGAGCAATAAACTGAAGCTGAGCTGATGAAACATCTTTCTTCTCAGCTCTTCCCACAGGAGGTACCCAGCCTACACTTGATATAAACATCACTAAATATTTAGAGGCTACTGACTCAATGGCAGAGGTCCTGGGTGTGCCTCTCTGCCTTGTCTTGCCTTCTGTTCAAGGTGTCTTGAGATGTGAGATGTCTGTGAAAACCCTCAGAGACAGAACATAGTGTTTCCTTTCAAAGCCAGAGTCATAACTCAGGGTGAGTAGACGTCCTAGGCTTTCAGGATGGTACTTTTCAGCCTCACATGGAAACCTAGGATTCAGCTTGGGTTAGGTCTGTGTTGTTTTTATTATTATAAATAAAACTCATCCTAAAGAAGAATTCTGAAATACACCTGGTGTCTGCTAAAGGATAAAGACAGAAGTCAGGCAAGAGCCTGACATCCCATCCTCTCTTACCCACTCTCCATCTTGTCCCATCAGTTCCTTTCTTCTGATATCATCAGAGTCTCTCTGCTCTGGTCCCTTGTGCACAGCCCTACGACTTGTTTAAGTCTCCCCATCTTTGATTTGATGTTCCCATGACATAGGCTCCCCACCATGCTCCTTCTCACACCTAGTCATTCAGTTGTGTGCCTGACATCCTCATTGCCAGCCCCTGTACCCTACCTCCCTCTTCCTGCCTTCTTGGTAGTGACAGTCTTCTAACATGTTTTTCTTTCCCAAGTCCCTTCCATGTCAGTGCGGGCCTAACACAGGCAATAATCACTACCAGGAACCAGTTTCACCCTTCACAAAGTCTTTCCATTACTTCCAGACCCAGCTGGACTATCATCCTCTCCACTGTCAAAAAGAAGTTGGCTGCCCTTCCTCTCATGCCTCTGCTCTACTCAGTTCCTGTTTCCAGTCCAAGAGGTTGAAAGTCTTCCAAGGCAAGGAATCAGCCTTTGAACATTCAGAGCCTGGAAGAGGGCCTCAGTCCCACGAAGTAAGTGCTCACGAATGTTTGTTAGATAAACAGAGAAAGTCCCAACAGAAAGATTAATACCTGAATTGACTCATTCATTAGTTTGGAATCAAGCCTTACCCTCCACTCTTCAATGTAGTAAAGTAGGTTAAGCCCAACATATGAATTTGAATCTGAGTTTTCATCAATCACTCTTTATATGACTATGGACAACTTATGTAATCTCACAGTGCCTCAGTTTCATCTGTAGAGCAGAGATGCTTTCACGCTCAAACTGGATTTTCTTGTAATGTTTAGTTTTTATTACAATTCACAAATAACTATAAAAATGCTTTTCTTTCCTAAATTCTTGCAGGAGACACAACTGTGTTTCTGTGATTCAGAAATTCCCTGTTCCCTTTGTTGAAACAATTGTGGGCTTTTTAATTGTAAATTTTCACAAGAGTAAAACAGAGTGGGTGACCTATTCATATCCTACCATTATGAGAAGAGGCTGAAAGGTCGTGTGACAGGCTGAATGGGGTCACCAAAACATCCATGTTAATCTCTGGAACCTATGAAAGTTTCCTCACATAGCAAAAAGCAGGGGATATTTTGCAGATGTCATTTAGGTAAGGTCCTCGGGTGAGGAGATTAGCCCAGTTTCTGCAGGTGTGTCCAAAGTGTACCCCCCCCCAACTCCTTATAAGGGGAAGGCAGAGGGAGATATCATCACAGGAGAAAAGAAGGCAAGGTGAGAAAGCAGAAGGAAGCAGAAGGAGAAAAGAGCTGCTAAGTTGCTGACTTCAAAGATGGACAAATGTGCTATGGACCGAGGAAGGCAGCTCCAGAAGTCGTACCAGTCAAGGAAATCAGTCTTTTCCCAGAGTAGCTCAAGACAGCCTGGTACTCCTAATACCTGAACTTAAGCCCAGTGAAAATGGTTTCAGACTTCTGAGCTCCCAAGTTTTAAAAGAACAAACCTATGCTGTTTTTACTAACTATGTTTGTGGTAATTTATGACAGGAACAATAGGAAACAGGTAATTTTTTTTTTCACTCTGATACATGAAAGTGAGTTACTATGCTCTCCTTGGAGGAGGTAAGAGGCAAAAATCTAACTTCTATTCCTATTTTACTTTTCAACCACAGACAGGGTTCTTCTAGGGGATTTAACAATAGTTTACCCCAACCCAGGGCAGACTCTCAGGCTCTGAGATGGAGAGCAGTCTATCTTTCCCAAAATAAAGCTCAGAGGGGAGATTTTCATCTATTAGGAAGACTTGATTTACTGTTAGTTAAATGATGTTAAAATAATCATCAGATCTGATGTAAGATGAAAAGATAACCAGACTATATCAGGATTCCACTTTTTATTTGCCCAAGAAGCAGGAAAATTCAAGCTTAGTTTTAAGTACTAATAAAACCTGCAGTATAAGGAAGTGGTTTCCAAACACAAACCATAAAATAAGAATGTATTTAAAATGCTGTTATTAGATAATCACCATTCCCACAAACTTCCCCTCATGCATCTTGGCAGCCAGTTGCACTCTGAAGCCAGAGGAAGAAATGGTTCTGTGAATACTTTTATTCTTAGGACATTTTGGTGAACAATAAGATCGTGACACCAAGTGAAATCTGTTCCAAGAAAGAAAAAGCAATCACTTAAATTTTGTCAGATGGCCCTAAGGGAACTGAGGAAAAGATGGAGTTCTGCAAGGAGACTCTCTGGGTGCCTTGCATACAACACAGTAAGTGAATGACATCTTCTGTGCTGTCATGAAGTGTGTTTTGAGTGGCCAGATAAATGTCTCTCTCTCTCTGCCCCGATCTCACTTGGAAGAAAGATGCAACTTGGACTTAATGTATCCTCACTTCAGCATCCAGGAGACTTTTAGTGGAAATGTGTTTCAAACATTGTGTATATAATTTTGTGTAATTGAATATTTACAAAGAACAAGGAATTTTTACTCATAAAAACCATCTGAACCCTATTTTAACTTAATATGTCAAACACTGAGCTTCCACTGCATGTAAGAAAATATACTACCTGCCTCAGAGAGCTTTAAAGCAACCTTTTCTAACACATGAAAGGAATGTTCAACTTGAAGCTCAGTTTTTCATGAGTGCATTACAAGGTTGTACTGTACATCTGTTGTTTGACTTTGCTTTAGCTTCCATTCCCCCTCTAGTAAAACCTGTGCAGAAAATTCAGGAGATTCCATTTTTTAGGCTTTTTCTAGATCAGAAGCTCCAGGTATTTCTATATTTTAGTTGTTCCAGACTTACTCTGCCCTAGCACCATAAATAGTTGAGGGCTAGAGGTGTTCTTGAATGTGTTGAAAAATAATTTTAAATTGTTTGAGGTCATAGTTCAAAAGTTGTATGAAAAGAAATATAAATCACATGCATAAATATTATCCTCAAGTAAAACAAGAATAATCTTAAAGTGTTCTTTTTTGATTAAAAAAGTGAATTATAAACATTTCTTTCCAGTAGATAGCAATACAAAGTGAGTCCATTTGAGTAGTATAATTTGGTCCAATTGTACATCTTCAAATGCTAAATGCAAAATCAAAAATCCATAGGTTTTAATGGGACTTTTAGCTCCAGTTGAAAAGTTTCAGCTAGAGTGTGCTTCAGGATGTATCAGCACAGGAAGACAGCTCTCCTTTTTCTGTTTGCTTTAACCTAAGTTGTCTTCAGTGTTCCCCTCCACGTGGGTCCAAATAACCTGATCCTACAATCCAAATTTCCTTGGGGAATTTTTTTATATTCTTAGTTTCGTGTCCCATCCTCTCTAAAAGAAAACTTTTCTTTTTCTTGCTTCTTACTTAGCTTATTTCTTTGTCAAACATGTACATTATGCCTCTTGGGTTCCTGCTCACCTGCTTATCTTAGAGCCAAATAGACCCCCTGCCTTTAAAGAAGGCTGTCCATTCAAATGCAATCTTTCCTGCTTCTCTGAATTTCGAGAACATACAGATGCTACTGATACATTCTCAAGTTCTTACAGTGACATAAGAGCCAAAGTTAGAGCTTCTCATTTATTTTACTTGTCACCAATTGCTCTGGCAAAAGAGAAATATGTCAAGCTTGATTTTATGAACTCCTCTTCAGCAGTGATGTACTAGCAAAGCAACAACTTACAAAAACATTTTTAAAGCCCAAATGAGAATAAATTTATCAAATTAACCAAAGTGTGGACATAGAGCAGTATAGGGTTTGTTTAGGCGGTCCTAGAATTTTATATACTGGTATGCAGTTTCACAGTGATATGCACGGAGTACTGTAAACCTGCTTAGACACAAAACAACTTTCAGAATTTTTTAAAGGGAAATAGTAAGGAAAAAATAGATTGGCAAATTTCATCACATGGAACAAATATATTTTCTTGTCTTTTATAATAACTGAGGTTTTATATATAAATATTATTTTTGGTAATAATTTAGTGAGGACATTCCAACATTGCATCGTTTAACCAATTTAGAAGTCTAATCTGGATCTCTATACAAAAAAAGTCCATGTTATTTTTATTTGCTTATAATCTTTATAACTCGTTTCTCCTTGGAGAAGATTCCAGTCATCTTCTGAACAGTTTTATTCTAGGGAGAAGATTGTGAAATGCTGAAGAACTAAAAGAGAACGCAAGTAGAGCTCGACATTAGCTGCTTCAGAACAGCGTGAGACAATGCCTATGTCTGGTGTCGTACTTAGGAACAGGCACAGTCACCTTTTAGCATCATTTCTCAGGAATGCCATTAGTTAGCCTGAAAAGAGCAAGAGAAAGCCTTCTATATAAAAGAGATAAATGACTTGGTTACAACTTACTAAATTATAGGCATTAGCACTGCAAAGTAACACAATTCAGGAAATTAATAAAGTCTCCAGGTACCACGGCCTTATGACAAATAGTACTGAATCTGGCTAGATAAACAGTTGGGTTATAGGTGTCACCCCACCCAGTGCATCCCTCCTCCCCCGAGTCAACAGAAAGCTGAGTGATGATGCAGTCATCAAGGGCACCATATCTGAGTGTGTAGCTGCGGAACACCTCTCTTCCCTTTCCTGTTTGCGTTGTCACTGACGAAACGCTGAGTTGGAATGTTCTTATAGTTAAGACCGACTCAGCAGTTCTCCCTTTTTCCTCACATTTATGTTAGCTTCTTCCTTTAATTATCTTGATGCTGTTATTCTTGGCAAGACTCCCTTTCCATGATGGTGTGTTTACCTTCCAAACAGCCCCCACTTCCTCCTTATCTCTGTGAGCTTATTCACATTTCTGGCTTCAACTACTCCCTTCCCATCTCGGGCATATCCTCGCCTTCACAGTTCAGTTCTTTTTCTCTCCTTTCAACCCTCCTTTCAACTCTCACCCCAGCCCTCTCACCCCTTTGGAATAACAACTTATTTCCTCTTTCATTTCCTCTTACAGAAGATGTTTTTGGACCAATTCCAGGAAATCTTTGGCATGAAAGTGTCCCATGCCGTTCTGGGTTTCCGTCGGGCACAATTCCGGAGGTGTTTCGTCAGCCTGCAGGCTTCGGCCTTCACACGACGTTTCACCCGGCTCTGGCAACCCTGTTCATCCACAGACAGCATTCCAGGAGAGGGAAGACTGTGGTAACAGGACTGGGGAGTCTGGCTCCTTCTGGCAAAAGGCTCTTGTTTTCAAGTCTATCTGAGGAAGTCTGTTGGCGGTATGAAAATATGAATTTTTTAATGCAAGTGAAAGGATTAAAAGGTCAAGGGCTGACTCAGCAATATTTGCCCAGCTGTAACACGTTTCTCCATTTATAGAATAAGTGCATTATTCAAGTACTTTTCATTCTTTATAGGTCATTCAGATGTAAGTTAGTTGCATCAACTCTGGAAGAAAAATATGTTAAATAACAACACTGACTGAAATTAAATTGTTCTATTTTGGGGATAAAATAATTGGGGAAGGAATTGTATTAAATTGTCCATTAATGAGTAGTAGAGTGATAGATCCATACTGATTAATTAAACAAACTCGAGGCTTTACCTTTCTCTGTCTTACACCATTTCACAGTGACCGTTTTTACAGTATATTTTGATTTTTGTTCTCGCTCTTATTTTTATATAAAGAACAGAAACTTTTGTCATAGCTCTGAGGCTGGGAAGTCCAATATCAAGAGGCCAGGCCTACAGCTGATGAAGTACTGAAGGCTCCAAGATCTAGTAGAACACAAGAGCGAAACAGGCCCTGACATGTCCTGAACGCACGTCGATCACTAATGACACATTTAGAGCAGTCAGACACTATGGAGAGATGAAGGTTTTGTTCATACTCTAAGACATGCCGACAAAATGTCCTGTCAGTGCTCTGGCGAGCAAGAGAATGAATACACGTGAAAGCTCACATTCAAACTAATGGTATTAAAACCTAGTGCTAGAAACACATTCGTCCAAAATCAAAGTGATAATTTCCTTAGATTCCAAACATTCTAGATACAAACTGTGAACACAACCTCTTTTGTGTAGTTTGACTGTTTTAGGTTGATTTGAGTGAAAGAGAAAGAGGCAGAAGCAGAAGAGAAAAGAGTATGAGTTTAAATCTAATTTTCAAAAATTAGTAAAAGATAATAGGAAATGGAAGAGATGTTTTGTAAATGGGAAAGGGACCAAGAGATGGAGGGGTGAAACCTAAAAAGAATGAAGATGTGTGCATACATGTACCAACTCCCCATGATGAATGCAATCATTGGATATTGCAAATATATACGAATAAAAATTAAAATTTGAAAGGAAAAATAAATTGGTAAATAAGTCCACTGACCAAGCAAGTAATAAGCATTTTTCAGTTCCAGCATATTGTTCATTCAATTAAAAAATGCAAAATCAAAGTGACTTCCAACTCAAAATGCATTGCAGCTCCCATCTTGCTTCCTTCTTCGATTGGATGAAAATTCTGAGGGCCCAGAAAAGGGCAAACCCTTCATCGCACTGCATGTAAGATGTCAGTTCGCCACACTAACCCTGTGGGAAGAGGACAGGACATCTGAGGGGCAGAGGCCCCCACGTGAGCACTTCTCAGAGACAAAAGCCATCGGCTCCCAGTTCAGAAGGGCCAGACACCCCACGGGAGATAGAAAAGGAGCCCAGGACAACCCACTCCCCTCCTGTACTAACATTGTTCAGGATGCAGGTGCTCCTTGTTTGAGGCTGAGCAAAATTGAATCATAAACATGCTGCAGAATAAGAAGAAGAAAGCAGCTTCAGGGAAAGAGAGACTGGGCTGCACTGATCGCTGGCTGGCAGCTAGAAATTGGACAAAGCATTTTAAACTCTCCAGTATTAAAAGCAATGCCTAAGGAGTAATACAGTAAATTTTGGTTAGTATAATTGTTATGATTATCATGTATTGAGACACTCTCATTCATCCAGAAAATATTACTGAAAACCGATTTGTTAAAAGAAAAGTATATGGGGGCTGAGGATGTGGCTCAGTGGTAGAATGTTTGCCTAGGATGTTCAAGGCTGTGAATTCAATCCCCAGTAGGAGGAGAAGAGAGAAGTGGAGGGGAGGGGAGAGGAGGGGGGAGTTAATCCTTTTCTTTAATTATAACCCTTATGTTTGAGTACAACAATTATTAAAATAATTGTGCTCTAAAAATGGTAACAAAAATATATGATAGCTATCAGTTGGATTCTAAGAGAAAAAATGAAGGAAATCTCAAAATTATATTGAAATATAACTAAAATCCTGGAGCATCTCAATGTTTAAAGTGTGCCTTTTGCTTATTTTTCTCAATAATTTGCATAATTTTTTCTGTTTATGTTTGCTTAACAATGAGTTTCATTGTTTGATTTATGTTATATCTTTTTGTAAATATTTGGTTTTAATAAAAGGCATAGAAGGATTTTTAAAAGTGGTATCAAAACTACTTAAACTATATTACAAACTGGATTTAGTATTAGTGTATATAATTAAACTTTTATAGCCAATGTTTAAAGGCATAATTATTATTATATCCAAAAATATAAAGTAGGATGAAGTTCATCTTTCAAAATAGACAATACCTTTAATGTAGAATACAGAAAACTGAAGAATGTAGCTCATTAAGATTTGAAATTAAAAAATACAATAACATCAATTCTTAATTAATAGCAACCCTGGTGTTCTAATAGTCAGATTACAATATGATAGGTCTTCTCCCCTGCTCAACTCATTTTACTAATACAGATCTCCACCATTGGATTTAATGTTATCTAATTTGTCCTTTTAATAATATTGATATGTATATGGATTTTCTTGGACAAAATCATAATTAGAACACAATTTTTAAACTGGCTCTTGGCATATGGCTTAAGCTGATTGATTTTTTTTTTTTTTGAGCCTGTGAAGGTGAAGATGTAAGTCATCCTTCTAAGATGCCATTCATTTGCCTCAGAGTGAGTCCACTTTTGAGGTTGCTCACTGTTATGGCTGTGTCTAGAAGCCCCCCCAAAGCCTCATGCAGTCATAGGTGGGGCTTTTTCAGAAGTGGCTGGATCTTGAGTGTGTGATTCTGGGATTAAGGATATGCGATTACTAAATCAGTCCATTGACTGGTTTGGCACTGCCCTAAGCCAAGTAGCCTAGGTTGGATACAAAAGAGGCAGAAAGAAACTGCTAACTAGGGTCATTTGAATTTGCTTGCTTTGGCTGTTTTCTGCCTACCATGAACTGTTTCTCCTCTGCAATGCCCCTCTGCCATGCCACTTTCTCTTAGAGCCAGCCGAGTATGGGCTAAAACATCTACAAACTGTGAACTAAATAAAACTTTCCTTTAACCTGTGGGTGATAGGCATTTTGTCTAGGCAACAAGAAAAGTTACTATGACATTTACAGTGTCATATGCTCCCAATCTTGTCTTGACTAATTTAGTGGACTGATTTATATGTTTCCTAAAAAATCTTTGAACATGTTTACTTTGTTCTGTACATATTGATTTTTTTCAAGCACATAGCCATCCTAATAAAATACATTCATATGTCGCAAAGTGTCTTGAAAAAATTCTACAAAAGTAATTCAGGTTCTCATCCAGACTAGCTCATTAAAGGGCACAAGGGGAATTTTCCCTACAGTTATAAGCAGCCTCCAAAATAGTTTGACTAAGTAAATACCCATTGAAACATGTCAGCATATATAACAATTTCCAAGACTTACATAGAGTCCAAAGTTTAACCAGAATTTTCCTTTGTTTTCTAAGATGATTTGTCTATCCTTGTTTAGAGAAGCCAACAAGAAAAATAGCTTCATGCCCCACACTAAGTACCTTTGAAGTCCTGAAACATAAGGCCCCTTTGGACCATCTCCCATCTCTCTCCCTTCTCTCTGTCAGTAAAGGCTTTTAAAAATTGGAAAGGAATATCTTTATGTTCTTCCTAACTGTTCCCCACTGCCTCCTTCCTTTTGATGGGTAGGTTGGTGCAACCATCAGCAGTCCAGTTCTCTATCAGCACATTTTAAACTACACTGCAAAAAAAGAAAAAGAAGAGTTTAGGCATGTCAGAATCCAGAGAGCTGACCACACCAGCTTCAAATTTGCTAATTGAAACATGGCTCCCTGGAGCCATTGGTCCACAACTTTTATGTCTGTAATTGTGTCTAAAGAGTTCAGAGCAAGAAAAATAGTAGGAGAAGTAATACCAAGTACTCAGAAACAGGTAGTTGACCACTAAATATTTCCAGAATGATGCCAACCAGTATCTTTCTGATGTACAGAGTAGTGGATAAAAATAGTCTTGGAGAGCAAACTGCCCTGGATTGAAATCAGGCTCTGCTGCCGGACACATCTAGCTCCTCTGAGCATGTTTCTTCATCCCTCAAACGTGGACTTTTCTATTGCTTACAGATTAAAATTAAGACAAATTACACATAGTACTAGAAAGATAATTGGCCCACAATAAATGTGTCCACCAGCTTTCTGTTACTGTGACAAATAGCAGAGAAAATTGATTCATACAAAGAAAGGTTTTCATTGGGCTCACAGATTTGGAGATTTCAGTTTAGGGTCAGTGGGACCCATTGCTTTGGGGCCTATAATGAGGCCTCGTATAATGGCAGACACAGGTGGCAGATCACCCTGGGCACCTCATGGCTGGGATGTGAAAGAACAAGGAAGAGAAAGGGTGCCTTTCACAGGCACGGCTATACTAACCAGAATTCCCACCTTCTAAAGGTACCACAACTGCTCAGCAGTGCCATGCTGGAGATGAAGCCTATAGCACATAGGCATTTAGGGACATGAGGGATTCAAATTACAGCACTAACTCTCAACAACTACCAGCCGATAACAATATCATCACCATCATGACTCATACCCATCTCTTTGTTATGCATTTCACAACTCTCCCCTGTTATTTCCATGATTCCAGTAAACTTTTTGCACCTATCATGTGCCAGACAAGCACTATATCAGGTATTAGTGATAAAAAGAATGACTGAAATATGGAGTCTGGCCACAAGAGCTCACAGTGCAGAAGGACTTACACAGACTCCTGCATGTGCTTCCTACTTGTGAGCTCAGAACACTTCTGCCCTTGATTCTGTGTCTGTCAGTATTTACTTCCAGACTGCACAGACCTCCATGTCAAAGTCCATTTCTTAGTATTCCCCATACTCTTATTGCCTTGTCTGGCTTGTGACCCAATAAATGTTTGCAGAAAAGCAAATAAATTGTGCTTCACATTCTGTATGAAGAATTTACTTCGCCGGGCGTGATAGTGCACGCCTGTAATCCTAGCACTAGGGAGGCTGAGGCAGGAGAAACGCTGTGAGTTCGAGACCAGCCTGGGCTACATAGTGAGTTCCAGGTCAGTCTCAACTACATAGTGAGACCCTGTCTCAAAAAACCAAAATAAATAAATAAATAAATAAATGAATAAATAAAATAATTTACTCTACTTGAAAGAAATGGGTTGCCCTCACAGAGACCAACTTTAAGCTCAGTCTTTTTTTTAAATCATTATAAAATTCATTGGTACAGATTATGTGGAAAATACAGTTATGTTCATCACTGGGATCTTGTACCTTTACATGACTTATCAGGTTCTTATTTTTCCCAACTCCCCAGCCATGCCCTCAACCCCTCCACCCTTCCCTGTTTACAAAGACATTGTTTGGTTGTTTTTCCTTTTCACACATTTCTTCTTTTCCCTTTTTACCTTTCCCCTACCCTTCCCACTTCCTCTACTCTTTTAGACTTTTCTTCCTATTACACAATATCAATTAAACATTTTAATCCTTATTTGTACTTTTTTCACACCAGAAAACTATTCAGCATTTACACATGTGACTTATTAATTTCACTCAAGAGGATGGCCTCAATGTGCATCCACTTAGCTATAAATCTCACTAGTTTCTCATTCTTCATGGCTGAGTAGTATTCCATTTTGCTTAAAAAGCCACATCTTCTTTATCCAGTCTCCAGTTGATGGGCAATTGGGCTATTTCCAAGTTTTATATATTACAAACTGTGCTGCTATAACATGGTTGAGCATATATCACTGTTGTATGATTCTTTTAATTCTTTTGGGAAGATGCCCAGCAGAGGAATAGCTGGGTCACCCAGGAACAAGGGATGTCTTTCCATCTTTCCATTTTCTTATATCCTCTTCTATCTCTTTTTTTTAGAGTGCTGTAGTTTTCAGTGTACAGGTCTTTTGTCTTCTTTGTTAGATTGATTCCTAGATATTTCTCTTTTTTTTATGCTATTGTGAAAGAGATTTCTTCTCTAATTGACTCTCAGTGAGACTGCTATTTGTGTACAAAAAGGCTATTGATTTTTAAGTATTTACCTTATATCCAGCTATTCTACTGAATTTGTCAATCAAGTCTAGAAGTCTTTTGGTGGAGTTCTTTGGGTCTTCTATGTAGAGTATCATATCATTAGCAAATAATGACTGTTTCACTTCTTCCTTTCCTATCTTTATTGCTTTAATTTCTTTGTCTTGTCTAATTGCTATGGCTAATGTTTCCAAAACTATATTGAACAGGAGTAGTGATAGGGGACAGTTCCTGATTTTAGTGTGAAGACTTTCAGTTTTTGACCATTTAGAATGATGTTGGCTGTTGGTTTTTCATAGACAGCCTTTATCAAGCTAAGATAAAGACCGTCTAATTTTCTGTAGATTTTTTTTATCATGAGTGGGTGTTGAATTTTGTTGAATGCTTTTTCTGCATGTATTGAGAGGATCATCTTGTGTTTGTTCTTGATTCTGTTAGTATAGTGTATTACATTTATTGATTTATATATGTTGAACCATCCTTGCATCCCTGGGGTGGACTTGGTCAGGATGTATGATCTTCTTGATGATCCTCTATATTCTGTTTGCCAGTAACTTACTGAGGATTTTTGCATCTATGTTCATTAGGGAGATTGGCCTGTAGTCCTCTTTTTTGCTTGGGTCTTAGAATCAAAGTGATACTTGCTTCCAGGAATGAATTTGGAAGTATTGCTTCCCTTTCAACTTCACTGAAAAGTTTAAAGAGTAGTGGCAATAGCTCTTCTCTAAATATCTTGCAGAATTCAGCAGTGAAGCCATCAGGACCTGGGCTTTTCTTTGTTGGTAAATTTTTAATTACATTTTCAATTTCACTGATTGTAATTGGGGTGTTTAGAAATTTTATATCTTCATTCAACTTTGGTAATTCATATGTATCTAGAAATCTGTCTATATCTATGTTCTGCATTTTATTAGAGCACAGGTTCTCGAAATAAGTATTGATGATCCTCTGGATTTCTGCTGAATCTGTTGTGACTTCACCATTTTCATTCCTAATTGCATGAATTTGAGTCTTTTCTTTAAAAGACTTGATAAGTTTGGCTAAGGCATTTATTGATTTTTATTTATTCTTTTGAAAAAACAGCACTTTGATTCATTGATTTTTTTTATTGTTCTCTTACTCTCCATTGAATTGATTTCTGCTCTGATCTTTATAATTTCCTCCCTTGTATGAGCTTTGAGTTTTGCTTTCTCTTCTTTTTCTAGAAGCTTAAGATTCACCATTAGATTCTTTATTTGAGCTCGCTGTTTTCCTAGTGTGAAGGAAAAAACTGCTATTAATTCACTGCTATGAATTTCCCACATAAAACTGCTTTCATTGTATCCTATAGATTTCTGTGTGTTGTACTGGCATTGTCATTAAATTGTAAAAACTGTCTAATTTCTTCTTTAATTTCTACTGTAACCCATTGGTTGTTCAGGAGAGTGTTATTCAATTTCCATGTGTTTGTGAAGTTCTTCTGGTTTCTTATGCTATTGATCTCCAGTTTAATTGCACTATGGTCTGATAATATACACGGAATAACTTCAATTCCTTTGCATTTACTTAAACATGTTCTATGAGCTAGCATGTGGTCTATTTTGGAAAATGCCTCATATGCAGTTGAAAAGAATGTATATTCTGATTTTGTGGGGTGGAACTCTCTGTAGATATCTATGAAGTCCATTTGTTCAAAAGCTTGGTTCAGTTCTAGTATTTAATTGTTGATTTTTAGTCTAGATGATCTGTCTATTTGTGACAATGGGGTATTGAGGTCCAGAACTACAATTGTATTAGTGCTGATTTGGTTTTTCACGTCCCTTAATATTCATTTTGTATAGTTGGGGGCATTAGTATTCGGAGCATATATATTTATGATTGTCATGTCTTCCTCTTGGATTGTTCCCTTTACAAGGATGTAGTGACCTTCTTTGTCTCTCTTAATTAGTTTTAGTTTGAAATTTACTTTGTGTTCAAATAAGATAGCTACTCCTGCTTTTTTCTGGGTTCCTGTCACATGGAGAATAGTTTTCCATCCTTTCACTTTCAGTCTATGAGTATCTTTTTCAAATAGATATGTTTCTTGTATGTAGCATATTGTTGGATTTTGCTTCTTAATTCATTCTACTAGTGTATTTCTTTTGATTAGTGAATTGAGGCCACTGACATTGATGGTTATAACTGATATGTACTGACTTTTCATTATCATGTTATTTTCCTGGTTTGGTTTTGTTTTTTTTTTTCTTTATTTTCTCCCTCGCCCTTTAAATTATTGTCTAGTGGTGCCACCACCTGCCTCACAAGTGCAAGGTCCTGAGTTCAATCCCTGATAACAAAAAATAAATAAATAAATTTGAAATTCAACAGGTGCAATGCAAAAGGTATCTGAAAAGGAGAAATGCATAAGAATGCATCATGAATTATTTGAAGTTAGGACTCTGATTAAATTCCCTCTGGTTGTATATAGGACCTTCAACAGTCCCTGAACAAGGAAAGTTATCCATAGTTTGCTGACTACCAACAATGACTGATATTTATTAGATTATTTAAACATGTCAGGCACTGTTTTGAATGCTTTATGTTGTTAACTCATTTAGACCTCACAAAAATCATTGGAAACAGGCATTAACTTTCCTTAGGCACAGATACATAGGTGATTTGCTAAAGGTCATGCAACCAGGAATTAGCAGTGCCAGCTTTTGAACCTAGACAATCTGGAGCCAAGGCACATTGTCTTGGTTCGTGGTTTCTTACTTCCAGATTTATTATTCCACCATTCAAGAAATACTGAGCTCTTCTGTGCCAGACACTATTCTAGTCCCTGCAGAAGTACTTACTCTTATGAAGCTTACACTCCAGTGTGAGAAGATAATATACAGAATATGTAAGTAAACAGTACAGAATCTGGAAAAAAATCACGAAGGAGGGAAGGAGAATAAGTATTGTCAAATAACAGGAAGGTGTTAAGTTTAACTACAGAGATCATTGAAGGGCTCTCTGAAAAGATATTTGAGTGAAGAAAGAGATGAAGAAGTGACCTCCTTGGTCAGATGAAGGAAGAAAATTTGAAACAGTCAAGATCAAAATCCCTGAGGTAAGATAAGGCCTGGTCTATTGAGGAAACCCAGGAAGGGCAGGTGGCTGAAGCAGAGTGCTCAAAGCTGAGAGAGAAGAGGTCAGAAAGGTAAGACGTGACCAAGTCTTGTGGGACCTTCTAAGCCACAGGTAGGAGTAGCATCTAGAGTTTGATTTTATTTTCCTCATTTTCCACTTGGCTTTCCCCAGCCTGGGCCAAGCTGTGGGAAAGAATTTACAACTGTTCTCCAGTCTGTCCTTCATATCCAAGGAGACTGAGTCTGATTTGTGCTGCTCACAGATCTACTCCCTTTTTTAATCCTTCTTTTGTTTACAGTAAAATAAAACCATCCATAAAATAGAAGAAAATATAGAAAGGAAGAAAAGTGCAAAGGGGAGGGGAAATGAAAGGGGTAGGTAGGGGAAAAGAAAGGTGAATTCAAATGGAATTAACATAAAAAATGGAAACAAAGTCTTTGTAGATAGGGAGGGGTGAAGGGGTTGAAGAGAGGGCAGGGGAACTGGGAAAAATTAAGAACCAAGATGTATTATGTAATGGTGCAAATTTCCAATGATGAATGTCATTACATTATATGCCTTAAAATGTACCAATAAAATTAATTACATTTTTTTAAAAAAGAAAATAGAGAAAGCCCCTAGACCTTGGAATGAGACAGGTTAATTTAATCATCCAGTCACTCAGGGATGGGGTAAGGCAGAGGTGCTCACCTTAAATAGTTCTTCAGAACTCGGAAACATTTTTGGATGGCAATGACCATGATTTTGTCTCATCCCTGTGCAATGCTAGTGGGTAGAAGAGTTCATTCCATAAAAATAGTCTCATGTTGTGCAGCTATTTCAAAATTAATGCTCAGTTTTTTGGCTCCAGAACTCAGATTATTTTGTTTAAATTCAATTTTCCATTCACAATTTGATATCAAAGTACTATTTTGGGTGAAAATATTCTCCAATGATGAAGCCCACTGTCTTAGACAAAAGTGTGGAGATTAAATTAGAGAAAATTCATAAAAGAAAGGCAGATGTTACTAAATGAAAAATTCATCATTTTAAAGATCTATTAATAACCTATTTACAAAAATCTGAAATATTTGAATCAATGAAGATTTCAATTTAGGCAAAATTTAGATACAACAAAAGTCACAGACATTAAATACGTAGTTTGATAAGTAATGCAAACACTCATATAACCAACAAAATAAATTTATAGAAAATGTCTATCACTCCATAAAATTTCCTCATCCTGGCTCCCTCAACTGGATGCCCAGACAACAACTGTCTTGATTTCAAATTCTCACTTCAGGTTAATTTTATCATTGCTTGAAGGTCCTATCACTCAAATCACAATATACTCTTGAGTCTGGCTTCCTTGATTTGAAATAATGATTCTGACATTCACTCATTTTTTTCAGTTTATCATTAGTTCTTTTATTTTTATTGCCAGGTGGTACATCACTGTTTCAACAACAGTTTATCTATTCCTTCTCCTTTTGGTGGACCTTGGTTTTTTCCAACTCAGGGCTAGAATAAAACTATTATGAACATTCCTGTACAAGTCTTTTGTAGACATTTGCTTAAATTTTTCCACAGTGGAATGGAACTATGAGGTTGTAGAGGTTATTTATGTATAACTTCATAAAAAAGTACAGTTTTCCAACTGTCATTTCATACTCCCACCAGTAATGAATGGAAAGTCCAACTTTACATATTTTCAGAAATATTTGGTGATGTGAGTCTTTTTTAACAAAAGCCATCCTAGTTCCTATGAAAGGCTATCTCATTGTGGTTTTAATTTGCATTTCCCTGATGACAAATAATTTTGGACCCATTTATATGTGCTTATTGCCCATTCACTTCTTTTTATAAGGGCTTGATATTGCTTTTTGCCATTTTATAGTCATTTGTATTTTCATTCTTGATATCTAAAAGTTCTTACATCTTCTTGATAGAATTTTTTGATGCATGTATTTTTCTACAAATTTTTTATTCCAGCCTGTTGCCTTCCTTTTCTAATGCTTGTTGGCTGTTGGGAGTTTTTAATTTTGATGAAGTTTAACAATATTTTAAATTTTTGTACTTCGTGCCTTTTGCATTTTAAGAAATTTTTGCCTGTCCCAAGTCCAATGTGATACTTTATTTCCTTGGAAAAACTTTACATTTTTACCTTTAAATTTATATTCCATCTCAAATTAATTTGTGTACCCTATGAGGAAGAAGCCTAGATTGGCTTTTCTCAGTACACTATTCCAACATCGTTTTTAAAAATATTTTCCATTCCCTCATTGAATTGAACTGGCATCTTCTTTGAAAATAAAATTAACTATATATTGAATATTTTCCAGCCTCTGTTCTGTATCACTGAAATATTTTTCCATCTTTATGCCAGTAATATATTTTCTTGATTATTATTGTTTTATAGTAAGTCTTGAAATCAAGTAGCTTTAATTCCTTGAACTTTGCTCTTCCTCTAATTTTTTTTTCTAGGCCCTTTCCACTTCTATAGAAATTACACAATTAGCCATTTTCTTCAAGAAGGAGGAGGGGAGGGGCTGTAATTTTTATCGGAATTGTGTTTATTTCATCTTTTATCAATTTGAGCAGAAGTAACATCTACATTGTCTCCTATCGATGACAATGATTTAATGCTCTTTTTTTTGAGGGATGTTAGGCTTTATTTTTAACTACTATCACTGTCAGCATTATTTGAAAATTTTTACTATAAAATTCTCGACATATTTTGTAGAATTTATTTTATGCTTTCTTATGCTAAAATATAGTTTTCTTAAATTTTATATTCAATAATTTTTGTTTTAAAATATATAAATACAAATAATTTAATATATTGGCCTTGTATCTTGTCATTTTACTCAATCACTTAATATGGTTCTAGTAGTTTTTATATAATTTTATGAAGATTTTTTATACACAAGATTATAATTTCTGCAAATAAAGATTGATTAGCTTTTTGCTTTTCAAGCTTTCCTTTGACTGATTAATCAGTAGGTTGATTGATCTTATTAGTCCTGTTGCGCTAGCCAGGACCTCAGATACGATATTGAACAGAACTTATGAAAATGGGCACCACGTCAGGAAGAGGGGTTACCCTTGCTGGGTGTTCTGTACCACTAAGTGTGATGTTGTCCATTGTGAGAGCTGATTATCACACTGAAGAATTCTTCCAAACTTTATGTATTTCTTTTAGTATGGATCTGTTGATAATAAAGTCTCTCGAATTGTATTTAGTTAAAATCACCTCATTTTACTTCCAATTTTAAAGAATACTTTTAATAGTTATTGAATTGAAGGATGGCAGTTTATATTTTCTCTCTGAATTTTAAAGATACCATTTCATTGTCATTTTACCACAACTTTCTCTAAGTCAATCAGGTCCTTGCGGTTGTGTGGCAGGCAGTGAAACCACTGAGCTAAATCCCCAGCCCTCGGTACAATCTCCATTACTGGAAAAAAAATCTCTTTATCATCTTTGGTTTCCAAAAGTTGATTATTGTTACCTAGATATTATTTTCTTGGTATTTGTTCTGTTTGAGTTGGACCTACAGATGGATGTTTAGAGCCTAGATTAAGAAACTTAGAAACAATATTTTTCTGAAGTCTTTCTTTACTTCTCTATTCTTTTCCTTCTTTCAGGAGCTTCTTATTAGCTCCATATATCTTAGCAACCTGATATTTTTCCACAGATCACTGAGGTTTTGTTCCATCTGTCCTTTTTCCTCTGCCTTCTTCAGTTTTAGTAATTTCTATCAACTCTTCTTGAAGTTCATTAACTCTTTCTTCTATACTGTTCAGTATGATGTCAGACCCCCTCAGAAAAAGTTTTCCTTTGTTTTGTATTCTTTTGCTTCCAGATCGTATTTTGTAGCACTGGAATTTCCAACTTCCTTTCAGTGTTTTTCTTTGTTTTTGTTTTTGTGGTGCTGGATGTTGAACTCAGGGCCTCACACATTTAGTTCTTTTTCATATTTTGCATTTCATTCTGAGAGCCCCTATCTGTTGATTGATTTTTTACAATCATTTCTATTAAATTCATGAGTACATTTACAGTAGATATTATGAAGCCTTTATGTACTAATTCCAAAATCCTGGCCATGTCAAGGTTTGTTTTGATTTTTTTCTCATGATTTATAGTAAAATGCTCTATCATATATTTATTTATTTATAATGTGTAATGTGTGTTTTAAAACATACACTATTTTTATGTTAGCTCAAACCACACTGTGAGGAGATGGATTATACAGCGGTCCTTTAAAGGACAGAGTTCAGTTCAAGCAGTGAGAAAATTTACTGGCAAATCAACATATTTCACCTTTGTGAACTAGTCACCTCTCTTCACCAGGCTTTGCAGACTCCTACCCTACATGTGCATAGCCCAAAGCTTGGCCAAGGACCTAGAGGGAGCACTCGCAAGCACTTCTGAACCCCAACACCCCTTATGCTCTTTTCCCAAACTTTAGCCTGTATATTCCAGCTGTCTTCACAGAGCTGAACTCTTCTCAGTAAGGTGGGCACTTCTCCACGTGGGCCTTGGGTCCCTAAACCACAACCTAGAAAGTGCCACCAGTTAGAAAGCTGCGGCAAAAATGAAGCTCACTTCATGCTCTTCCTTCAGGCGAATACAGCCTGGGCTTCCTGTTTCCATGACCTAAAGTACTATGCCCCATCCAGCTTTATGATTATCTACACCAGGAGGTTAACTCTAATGCTGATTGCCGTGTACGCCTGGAAATAAAAACATCATCACCTGATAATCACCTGCTTCGGATCTCACACTATTTCCTCATTTTATAAAATTATGGGTTGTCTGTGAAGGGCCTTCCTCTTCTAAGAGCTTAAGATTCTCTTGCCATGAAAGTTAGAAAGGGTGTAGGGTCACAGTCTCATTCCTTTTAAAGTGTAAGTGGATTTACTTAGTGCCAGCACCTTGACCTATGCCAGCCTGTACAAGGGTGGTATAATTTTTTAAAATTGAAAAACCAATAAATAATTTAGTTGGGACTCCTCAAAGATATCATATTTAGCAACATCTTCCAAATCTATTTTTCATTATGCTAGAACAGAAATAAAAATCATCCCAATATTTCTGATTTAAAACTAAAGACAGACATCAATTTAACAAGGAACTGTATAGGATAACTACAAAATCATTGGGAATGTGCCTGGAGAGTCTTGAATGAGAAAGTCCCAGAAATTGTAATACTGTATGTATAGTTGGGTAGAATAAAGAGAAAAAAATGGAAAACAGAGAAGGATCATCTGCCTAGTATACATTTAAATGTGTTAAGAACACATACACACATGCCTATTATATGTTTTTGATTAAAAAAATGATAAAGTTACCAATATTGCAAAAGACTAGGACTGATAGACTATTTAACAAATATCTATTTTCCCAATTTCCTTTTCTTCCTTTCCAGACACATATAATGAGCTTTCTGCACCCAGAAAAAGTCTTTACAAAGCCTATGAAAATCTTTATTTAAAGCCTTTAACTTTTCTTTTGTGTGAGAAACCTGAAGATTGGCTTGACAAACATCATGTGAAGAAAACACAACTTTTCCTTGCATTAAGCATCTTTGGTGAAATATCTTTAAACTTCATGTAGTCATTTCTGATGATCTAAAAGAACCCCAGAGACGATAAAAGACGAGCACATCTGTTATCCCCGCTGTTAATAGAAGTGTCTGCTTGTTTTGTGTCCCTCAAGGCATATTCCCACATAAAACGTGACAGCAAGAATGAGTAGTGATGACCGGAGTGCAATGTCTGGGTTTGTGAACATCACACACAATGACCGTTGGTCCACTTATGAGATGATGTGCTGACAATACCACAAATGAGCCGGGAAAACCACACAGCACTGTTAAACAACTGCAAGAGACATTAGGACACTGAAGGCTTGTTGGAGAGACGGCACTTACTAACCTGCACCTAGGCTTCCCAAGGGCTCCTAGCACTTTTCTCTTCCTCTCTCTGCACAGGATGGGAACGCAATTTCAGGGCAGCTCTTGACCTTAGAGCAGCATGAGAATTTCTAGGCTTGAAGTTTTTCCAGATGGAGATATTTTGAGGGTGATTTTCAATGTGCAGGTACGAGAATATTTCTGCACACAGAGTCCTCTCATGGCACGGTCGTGTGAGGCTATAAAAAATGACCCAGGCACACTGAAATCACACAAGCCATCTTAACAATCAATGGGGAAAGTTATGATGGTTTTGTGACCTTTAAATTTTTTTTTCAAACTAGTACATCATCCCTTACTGCCAAGCACAAAGAGAGAAAGAAATGAGGAAAAGAGAAAATTTAAGATTTACTTCCATTTGATAACTTAAAACGTGAAGCTCTTAGTTTTGCAAAGATCTTGTCAAGAGTAGGCTAAGCAATCCTTCTCTTTTACTCACAGTGTAACAAAATACAGAGCCAGTATCTTTTCTATATCATAGTGAACTGTACTCTTCTAAGTTTGGGTCAACCTCTAACCTTTCACTTTTGGTTACTTAAGTGTCATATAATCTCTCTAACAGCTCCTTCAGTGTGAAAAGTTTATTTTTGCTTGTATTTTTGGGTAGGGATTTTGATGTTATTGTTTTCTGATTAGATGGTTAGCTGCATTGGGTTGGGCGGTCAGACACTGTCAGCTTTGCCAGTCACTGTCTCTGGGGCATCTTCATTTTTTATCAAGATCACTTTTAAGTTTCACATCCAATGTCAAAGTCATCACGTGTTTGTTTGCTTGCTTGTTTTTGTTTGCTTGTTTGCTCTGCCTTCATTTTTATCAGCCACTTCCCTCCTTCAAGTATCCATTTTTGTAAAACGTCACACAAGTTTATCACTGAGAGACAGGAGACAATGGAACTATGTCTGCTCATGAACTACAGAATTCACAAGCAGTGACCCATCGCTGATGAGCTGATAAAATGATGTGATGGTCACTGATTGTGGGTACACCTGAGTCTGCAGAGTGCTGATGGACTGAAACACTAGGGCAAGTGAACGTCAGACAAGTAACTGTGATTAATATACCACAGTAATCAAAATTCGAACCCTATTGCTAGGGGAAAGTGCTGTTTAACCAAACCATGGTAATTGAAATTCCTGAGTATCAGAACCATGCAAAGGGAGAACCGCTTGTATTTAAAGAACTGATTACCCTTATGACCTGATCTGACCTAAGTTTAGTCAATAGACATTTTCTTTCTGCTTTATTGTACTTTTATAAGACTTCTTTTCTGTGGGGACGGGTACCAGAGATCAACTTCAGGTTCTTACATTTGCAAGGCAGGTGCGGTGCCACTGAGCTAAATCCCTAGCCCCTTTAAGGCTGCTAAACAAAGGCCTTGAAGGGCTTTTTGGAATTTGGAGGACACAAATCACAGACAAAACTCAAGTGTATAAGAGATAGAACTGTATCACTTTCTATAGATCTTAATTTCTACTTCAGTTCCTTATTTTACAAAGTGCCAAATTTTATATCAGTCAATTCAGGATTCCCTTTACAGCAGAGTTGGTGGACTTTTTAGAGCTTTCAATGATAACCAACAGCCGGCTGCAGAGGTCTACCTCTATTGCTTTAGGATACACCTGCAAAATACTCAGGCCTGAGTTCAAGAATCTATATAATGTCTGGGTGTATGTGAAGTGGTAGGGATGGTGGGGGCTTTCTGATCTACAACCACCTGCTTCTCCCAATATACTGTGATATGATGAGCTGCTGTCTATTTGAATTTTGTTCATTATGGAAATTTTGTTCTCCCTTCATCATCTTGACTGCCTAACTCCTCAGTTGCTCTGGATTTTGGGGAAGATCTAGCATCTTTCTGTTGCTCTGAAAAATCTTCTGTGGATCTCCATGCCAGGGTGGACTACCCAGTGTCTCTATAAGAGTCTCTGGTTCAGGCACCCCACTCAAGAGATCTTCGGTGTTCTACCTATCGTGAGAAGAGTCTCTCCCTGCCATTGCATAATTATATCATGAAATCTCAGCCTCCAGTATTGACAGTTAGGAAATGGGGTTTGTAAGAAGTGATTAGGTCATGAGAGTGGAGTCTTCATGAATGGGTTCCTGTTTTTACAAGAAAGAGCTTGCTTCTGCCCTCTGTCTTCACCCATGTGAGAATGCAATGAAAAGACAGCTGCTGTAGGTTGGGTACTGAATGTCCCCCAAAGGTTTAGTCTCCCATGGGGGTCCTGAGGTAGTTGAAGTATGCCCTCCAAAGGGATCGTGGGAGCTCAGGCAGTACCTCTCCTCCCTCCCTCTCTGGCTCTCCCTTTCTGTCTCTCTCCCTCTTCCTCCTTTACTTCTTCTTGGCTAGTGACGTAACCACTTGCTCATACATGTATCATCTGCCACCACGATCAGAGGTCAAGCCAATGGAACACCCGATCTTGATTTTATTTGAACCTCTAAACTGTAAGCTAAATCTACTTTTCTCTTACAGATTAATTGCCTTGGTTTTTCCTTTTTTTGATACTGGGGATGGAACTTGGGTCCTTGCACTTGCAAGGCAGGCCACCAAACTGCTGAGCTAAATCCCCAGCTCTCCTTGGTTATTTTTGTTGTGACAATGTGCAGCTAACAACAGCATCAGCAAACCAAAAAGAGGGCCTTCACCAGAGAGCTGATCCTTCCACATCTTGATATTGGACCTCCCGGCCTCCACAACTGAGAGAAATAAATGCTTGCTGTTGATGCCAGGCAGTCTGTGGCATCCTGTTACAACAGCCTGGATACAGACTCCAACTGGGAAAAGTGACATTAGCTAAGTGGCACATGTGCATGACACAATTAAGGAAGCGCTGTGTCAAAGAGGGGCCAATGATCTAATCACAGGCTCAAATCTGTCTTCTGATAGAAAGGATTTGGGAAAAGCACAGTCTCAGTCTGCTTCTTCTTCCCAACTTTGCATACCTGTTTTTTTTGCCAGCTTGACCTCTGTCTCCCTTGTCCGGATGAGAATACATCAGTGTTGCCTTGGGGAACCACTGCTCCCCCAAAATGTCAAGCCTTTTGTAAACAGAGCATCCCCCACTGTTTATAGCTAAGGACACACAATCTCCTTTGCAGCAATTTAATCTTGAGCAGAATGACACAAGGACAGAAATCAGCCCTAACAGTGACACCACAACACTGCCCAAGCTCATACAGTTTCCCTAGGCACAATCTTTCCCAATCTTTGACTCCAAGACTGTTCAGCCTGTATTTTCTCCCCTGTTGCCTTCCTATAAATTCCCCCATTACTCAAATTAACTAGTTTTGGTTCCATAGACACCAAAGAATCGTAGGTCACAGGCCACCTTTCCACGTCTTCAGCCTAGACCTTACTTAAAAGCGAGGCTGATGGGATTAAAGTCCCTTTGTGATCAAGTCCTCATGAGCTGCAGGCCATAATCAGGTACAGAATCAGAGGCCCACGGGGGGTGAACCCATATAGGTATTAATAGTCACTCCCTAGCTGCAGATATGGGTTCAACCAAATCTGAAAAATGCTTGGGAAAAAAATTGCATCTATGCTGAACTTATACACACTTTTCTTTCTTGTCCTTATTCCCTGTACAGTGCAATGTAACATATTCATATAGGTTATAAATAATCTAAAGGTGACATAAGGATATAAGAGTGTTGCATGGGTTACATGTAAACACTACACCGTTCACATAAGAGACTTGAACTTATGCAGATTTTGGTGTCTGCGGAGGTCCTGGAATCAATCCCCTTGCAGATACTAAGGAGTCATTGTATTAAAAATGAAATTATAGCACAAATACTGTTTTACTTAATAAATGTAAACATGTTATAATTTAAAATCAAAACTTTATTATAAGGACAACTGCATACTCATGTTTATTGCAGCACAATTCACAAAAGCCAAGACACGGAACCAGCCTAAGTACCCATCAACAGATGCATGGGTAAAGAAAATGGGACTGATACACATCATTCAGACAGAAAGAAGAGTGAAGTTTCGTCACTTGCAGAAAAGTGGATGGGTCTGCATATCGTCATGAGCACCATAAGCCAGATTCAAAAAGGCAAGTATTGCATCTTCTCCCAAACACATGAAATCTAAAGATAGATCACCAGAAGGTAGAAGGAAGACTACTATTGGAAAAGGGGAAAGGAGTAAGGCGGGAGGGCACATAAAGGAAGGGAGTAAGGGGCATGGACACGATCAAAATACATCATACACACTGCAGGCCAATATTGTGTGAAATCAATCGGTACTAATAATAGAAAGAAAATTCATGTTTCAAGGTAATATGCCATTTTCCAGTCTTTAAATACCGTCAAACTGTTCTTAATCTAACATTATGCTGCCTTAAGAAAAGGACTTCGAAAAGGACTTTCTCCACATTTTAAGAACTGAACACAAAAGAAAAGCACCAGCAAACAGCACTACTTGTCCAGAGACTCGTGGTTTCTGGCAACGTGGTCAACTATGGCCATGATGTGGCACAGAAAAGCCACCATGGCAGTTTCAACGCACAGCGACTCACGGGCAGCAAGGGTCACCTTCCAGGTATTATCTTCACTTCCTAGAAATATTTTTCTGTGCCTTTTTTTAAAGACACATCATGGTTTCGATCTGAAATGTCCTCCTGGAAGGCTCATGTTTTCAGCAGTGCAGCTTTTGGAGAGTGACTGGATTATGGGAGCCGTCACTGACTTACTACTGGGAAATGGGGTTGCTCAGAGAGGTGGGGCACTGCAGGTGTGACCCACGACGGTTTACCTCCCTTCCCAGCAGCTCCGCTCACTCCCTTCTTCCTGACAACCACAACACAAGCAGCTTCCCTCCTCTTGACCCGTCCACCATGCCCTTCCTGCCTTAGAGCCAACCAACTCTAGACAGAAGCTTCTCAGACTCATGAGGCAAAATAGACCTCTTCCTTTTTGAGATTTTTGTCCAGTGACAGAAAAGTAACTAAGACAACATACTTCTTCATTACATGTACATTAACTACAAGCAGCTCTTTCCCATTGGCCTAAAATCCCTGAAAGATTCTCCTGCCCCAAGCCCTGCCAGACACCCAGAGCAGCCTCTTTTCCACCACCAGATGATTTCTGCACAGTCCATTTTTAACCATTCATCTCAGGCCCTTTTGAAGCTGTGAAAGTTACTATTATGCCCACAATAGTAAGGATTATCAATTAACTTTTCCAGAAACTTTTAAAAAACCATTTAAAGGAGCTATACCTTTTTTCCCTGAATTTTAAATAACCAAGCAAAACTAGTTTTTCAGAGACTTATGTGATGGTTTTCTTATGCTTTCCAAGGTACCTGACTTTGGTGCCTAATGCTGAAATTTAATAGCTCTCAGCTTGGTTTCTCTCTTCAACATCATAAGTAGCGTGGGCCACTACTTATTTTTTAAACAACATATCTCAAGCCCTGCTGCGTGGGAAGAAGTGAGGAACCGTGCCAACCTTCTTCACTCCTGGCTAGTGCAATCCTGTCCATAAGAGACCTCCATTCCGCACTTACCCCAATACAAACAAGTATTCCTATACCGATTTCAAATCCAGCAGATTCTGTGTGAAGTTATTCCTGTTGGTTGGTTCTGTTTTGGCACTCTGGTACATAAAAAAATAGTGGAATATAATTTTCACTTATAAAAACTGCAGTGATCCCACCAAATTTCAAGGACAATACATCTTTTCCCTGCTGTGCAGACCACATTTTTCTCTTTCTCTGAGCTCAGAAGCTCCTGGATCACTAGGTTTTGCAGACTTATTTTCTTCACATACTTTGTAAAATAAACAAGACATAGAAATGGCGAGGACAAAATAACAGTGCTAATCAAGGTGAATAATGAGCCATGGGAGAAAAGAACCACAAGGCAGAAGAGCTGACTGAACCCACTTGCTGTCCGGAGATTGTGAATTATCATGCGCCAAGTGTTATTCAGAGAGGCTCGTTCTCCTGTGATATCACTTGTTTTAACACTTTTCACTGGTTTCAGTTACTCCCTCCTATTTTGGATAAGAGAATCCTGTGGAGTTTCTGAAGTGGGTGGGCATCACAAAGAGGAAAGGTCATCCGATGTCGTGAGACACAAAATGTGGCCCAGAACCAGCAGTGCCGGCATTACCTGGGACCCATTACAAAGGAGGAATCTCAAGTCCCACCCCAGCCCTACCAAGGTAGAACCTGCAGCCTCGCAAGACCCTCTGAGGGATTTCCCCACACATGAAGGGTCGAAATTCTGGTCTATAGCATTTGAAACTTTTTTTTAAAGCTTTCAAAACTTCCCAAAGTTCCTGGTTGTAATTTCTAGAAGGTGAAAGAATTTATAATGCAGGTACATGTCTTCCATGCAGTACAGCACAAGGCCCTTTGATGTGTGACTGAAAAAAGACGTCTTATGAGATCGATCCCAACTGATATGAACTGTCCAACAGTGAAATTTTTCATGCCATATATGCATCCACTGAAAGGAAAGAATTTATGTGCTTATCAACTTTACAATAGGCACACTTATTTTAATAACACAACATGAACATGAATTATGCAGCCACATTAAGGAAAGAATTAAAAAATACATAAAACCTTCTCCCATGGGAAAAAAAAAGCTTTGTCCCAGCTGTATCCAAAACAAATTCTTTTGCCAATCTTTTCCAAAATATCCCATTAAAAACATTAATTTTGCTTTCAGGCAAACTTCCTTTGCCAAGGGATGGTTTCTTAAATCTATATGGTCTGTTCCATTATACAATAACTATGAAAAATGGGGGAGGGACAAAGACATTTATTTTAAAGAAAGTATTTGAGATGAAAATGCTGATTAAAATGAGACTATCTTAAGGGTTAAATTTGTATTCTATGTCCTCCAAAAATCTAATGAAATGTGGGCCTTCTGAGAAGACTAGATAACATTTTATAGAAAAAAGAAGACTCTAAGGTAAGCAGTCTTGGTGAGTAGTTCAACAGGAATGAGAACCTATCTATAGCATTCGAGATTTAGATTGAAAATGAAAAGTTTCATGGGAAATTAAGATTATTAATGTGTAAATTAGCATCATATGATAAGGGGACATAAAGTTACTAGTGTTTGCTTCTTTGAAGCCATGGCAGTGATGTATTCTTATTGAAATTCTTGTTTTAATGAAAATAATAATAGTTGTTATTGTTGTAATTATAGTAACAATGACAGACCACTACCAATAACAACATTCAGTAACAATGTTTTGAGCTTTACATGCATTGTAGGTACAATTGTTGCGCTTATTTCACAACTGCAATAGGCTGAGTCTCTGAGAGGTTAGAGACTTACCTAAGGTCTCAAAGGCAGGCAGCAGAGCCAGGAGTCAGCACACTGAGCTATCCTACAGTGCTATCTTGCCTACTAACACCTGTGCACCATGACTGGGACTCCAGAGCTAGGGCACAGGCTTTCTGTGGCATACAGACATAAAGTAAGACTGTAGAGGGCATTGGGAAAGGCATTGAGCAGACCTATGAGAACTTCGAGGTAACCAAGTGGTTGAAACATTGAGATTGTTCCTTATGTGCTCAAAGTGAGACCTGAGCTGGCTGCCTCGGGGCTTCCATATGCCATCCATGTGGACCCACCTTATCAAGACCTGGCAACAACACAGCCCTGGAGACTTTCTGACCCTCACTTTCCATTCCATCAACCAGCTATGATCTGTCAGCATGGAAACACATCCTCTCTTTCCCAATTACTCGAAAACATTTTCATCATAACTGTGAAACAGACCTAACACATATCACTGTCATAACATAAGTGTAGTGGATCTAATGTTACTCGTATCTGCCTAGATCAAATACAATAACATACAGAAGGCCCGGCCAATGCACAGAAGAACATCAGAAGACCACGGCAAATGTTGGTTTTGTCCTTTGCTATCTCCTTAATTACATGGGCCTCACATATTTTGTTTTACTTTTGAAGGAGAGAATGAAAAAGCCTGGTCCACTTAGAAAGCCAGATCATAGCCCATTGTGAAAGAAACAGATCAGTGTTAGGAATGATAGGGCAGTGTCTCCTCTATATAAATGGGAGCTCAATTCCACAAGAGCAAAGGACAGTGAGTTTGCAGTAAGACTTAACAGGAGATTGCAGAAGAGATCTGAGCCCTAACACAGAAACTTGATATCTGACTACTATTAAAAACTGCCTTGGGTAGAAGAAGACATGAATCATTTGAAGACACTGACTGCCCGGGGTTTACTAGACTATAACCAGCAGGATATTATAAACAGAAAGTATCGAACTGACCAAATGCCATGAAAATGACCCAGAAGTGTTCGCAGGAAGGTCAAAATAGAACAGCAGTTAAAGTGAATCAAAATAACACTTTCCCCTTAGAATACATACTTTGTGAATTTAGAGATTTCAAAATACATCCCCTCATTACAAGGGAAATGTCTAATGTATGTAGTTTTTAAATTATATTTTATCTTATAAAAAGTGTTACTTTAAAAGTGACATGCTTGATTTTCTCAGTAATGCTCCCAAGAATCAAGTCAAACCTTGGTTCCTCTGTGCTATTGGAAATTTGCAGGCCAACAACCTACCACAAAGAGATGAAACAGCCTCTCTAACAAGGTGTTTCTCAAATTTTTGAAACGTGCGTCCTCCTTTAATATGCATCATAATCTCATCTTCTTTTAACATTCTGTAAAATGTAAACTAAATAATGTTATAAACATCGAAATCAAAGCAAGGGAACAAAATGATGCTTTGTTTTCAAACTACACAATCCCAACCTCCGTGAAGACACTGGAGGTGTTTGTCAGGGTGGAGGGGAGCAGGACAGCACAGCCCTGAAAAAGTATCCTTGAAGAATCATGGCATTAGCACTTAAAGCTGAAACACTGCTGGTTTTACACAAAATAAATATTTTCATTGACCAAACATCTGAGTTTCATTCTGGTTCACTCTCATGGAATGCCCATGGCCTTAAAAACAAGCTGGGTTAAAGGACTAGGAGAAATATGTCATTCTTTTAGTTTAAGAAAATAATGAAGTCTTTAAAACCTCTTCTGCAACTTTTGCAAGGCATCTGCTAGTCCTTCTAATTCCTGGCTACATTTTCTAAGATTGCTCATATTTTACTAGTTGTTGGGACATTTCATAGTGAAACAGGAAACAGTGAGGACCCCAGCACAGACAACTCTTTTAACACAGAAAGAGGAGCAAAAAGTGGCTTTTTATGATGCCGGCAGCTCAGTGAGTGACTCCTGTCAGTCTCGAGAGCTCCGAATAGAAGTTTGCATTTTCTTAAATACCTCTTTTCATATCTATGAAGCTCAATTCCATTGGAAGTTTCCTGGGAATGTAGCTAGGAGGATTTACAGGAAGCAGAGTAACGAAGAGGGAGAGAGCAAAGAGTTCTGGCTGGACTTTGGTGACAGATTACAGAAGTTGTCATGGCTACTCAGGTCATCCTACAAAGAGCACAGTTACCTAGTTAACCCATAGTTGCCCAATTCCACATGGCGAGTGGTCTCTCTCAATAGGTTGTCAGTTTCTGTCATCATCTGAATTTAGGGGGTCTCCTCCCCTGGGGCACACTCAACACATCAATGCCATGATAATGCTTATGAGCAGCCATCCTTTGTTTGCAAGGAATGAGAAGGAAACATGGTAGGTGGCATGGGATTTCCAAAGGCTTTGACAGTCAGATAAACTCACTTTTCTGACTATCATGGTAAACCTGAATCCACACATCAGCTTCTCTGAACCCCAATTTCTACATCTGTAACAAAAATTTAATAATTTCCCTCTTTTGCTTTTGTAAGGATGAAAATAATACATTGAAAACCCTTTCAAAAGCACTTGGTACATGATAGATACTTAGTGTAATTACGGAGTAGTGATCAAGGCCATGGAAAAGATTCTGTTATTAAGATTATAATTTTTAGTTCACACCATATTGAGTATTCCTTCAAGAAAGAGAAGAGATTTTGAGTTGTTCACCTGAAAAAAACTATGTGTCTAGTTTTAATAAAATTTCATCTTTACTATCATAATAGTGATCATTTTGAATAAAACAGAAATATTGTTACTTAGGCAATACCCAAAAGCTAATTCCCCAAGACAGAGTGAAAGGAAATGCAAAAATTACTTCAATAATTACCAATTTGTTTCCAAACGCTAGTTTTCTTGTCACATTATATAAATTAACCATACTATGTCTGCCACAACTGTATCAAATTTTTGTATTTTTCAATATATCAACTGAAGCTAATTTAGAGCAGTCACCTAATATTATGAAGATACCACCAGCTTCAGGGACTCTGATTTTTTTATTATTATTCATTTTAGTTCCTCTACTCATAGGTTTTGGTCTCTCACTGGTTATGGGAGAGCATAATTCTCTAGGCATGAATCTGTTCTTTCTTACTCTGTCCAGAAGGCAATAGGCTCCAGAGCAAGGAGAGGAACCCCATCCAGGGGCACAGAAATCCCTGATTCCTCCTCACTACTTAGAAAAGTAGCACACACACACACACACACACACACACACACACACACACACACACACACACACACACACACACACAGCATTACAAAGACAGAATCTAATCAATGCAACTAGTGAGAAAAATTCAAGTGATACCATTGAAATATTTTCCTATCCACTCAGTTAAGCTGCCTTTAAACCAATGTTAACCAAATCTCCAGGAAAAAAAAGACATAATTTCAATCATCTAGATATTTTACTAAAGAAAATAATGATTGTGTGACAATATTTTTTAAAGTAGTTGTTTTCCATTCCATGCAAAGGATAAAATCATATAGCGGATGAGAAAATGCATTAACATTTGACAAAAATATGAGGAAGTTCAGACAAATGGTAAACATAAATGAATTTTGAGGACATTATGCTAAATGAAACAAACCAGGCACAAAAACATAAATACTGTATGATTCTGTTTATATGAGGTACTTAGAGTAGAAAAATAATAGAAACAAAGTGTGTAGTTGCCAGAGGAAAAGGTGAAATGGGAAGTTATTGTTTAGTGGGTATAGTCTCAGTTCTATAAGATGAAAATAGTTCTGGAGCTGAACGGTGGTGGTAATTGTACAACATGATTGTACTGGTATCACTGAACCGTACACTTAAAAATAGTTCAGATCATAAATATTATTATCTGCCTTTTACACCAATAAAAACAAGTGAGGGAAATGGAGTAATTAAATATAAATATGCATTCTGTTAGAATTCAGAACTGATGTGTATGAAAATTCTAAGTGCCTACCCAATATAATTGCTTAATTATGAATATTTGCATACCAACCTAAATTTATCTTCAATCTGTCATCCTATATTTGAGGTATTAATTTATCTGATTGAGCTCATAGCTCTCTGAGTAGTTCATTCTTTAATATTCCGGTAAGGATCTATCCATATTGTTCCACATTGAAGAGAAAAGAACTCTCAAAGCAGGAATCCATTGATTTGTCACATGTCAGCATAAACCAATATCAGAAATGAGAATTCTTACGAATGCTCATGGAAGGGAAAAGTCCTGGGTGCTTTGTTGACTTTGGAGAACGAGTATCCCAAGCAGAGGGGAAACCAAGTGCAAAAATGAGGAGGGGACTGCTTGAAGAAGCCCACGTGGGGGAGTCCCTGAGTGACAGAGCACACAGGGGAGGTGGGGTCAGGAAAAAGTCACCTGCTTTAGGTATGGCCCTTAAAACTGTGAGACAGGTGGCTGGGGCCATTGTCGGCTAAACATGCTGGAGGGCAGACAAAGGAAAATGATAGGTAAGAAGTGCAAGTTAGGCACAGAGTAGAAACTGAGTGAGGCCACCAAGCAGACAAGGGAGGCGCCCCAGAGGGCAGGAGCATGCGCAGCAGAGGTCGGAACTGGGAAGAGAGACATGTACACAGTATTGCACAGCCATTGACCAACGTGAAGGCTTGGATGTGGGGTAAGGAAGAATCCATTGCTCAGAGGTGGGCTTTTGGGCAGAGTAGGCCTGGAAGCCAGAGGAAAATTAAGGCCAGGTTAACCAAATGCTTCTTTTTCTCCTCACCAGAGCTGGGATCATCTCTGAGAGCTTGACCAGGGTCCAGGCAGGAGGGAAGAAGAGAGAGGCTGAGAATCATCACAAGCCTCCCCTCCTGTTGCTGATTCCAAAAGTAGTTTCCTACTCTTTTGCTCTTCTAAACAACTAAACAATCCTAAATCAGTCATAGAGCCCGAGAAAACGAGAAAAAAAAATGTTCTGCAACCAACTAATTTAAAAACACTAGTTGATACCATGGGTAGAAAACAGCTATAAGAGTAAATCAGCAGGAAGCAGGCAAGAGTAACGGGTCCAGAAAAACAGATAGATAAAAACTGAAGAAAGACTTGCAGCCCTGAGGAATAATGGTGCTCCTGAGACAGCTGTTAATAACAGTAATAATGCATTGCTATTACAATGATCATTATTATTTCCTTTATTTATTGAATTATCACCATTTGCCAGGCACAGTGTTAAGGAACTTCACAGAGCATTTCCAAAACTCCTAGCCCTAGAGGTAGTAGAAGAGCAAAGACTTGTAGTGGTGATCCAGCAGCACTGTTTATTGGTATTGATTACTGACAACTTGGACAGAGACCCAATTCAGAAATAAGACCTAAGAATCAACTTCTGTAGATTAAATTGCCAGTCCTAACCCTAAAAAGCAAAATTAGAAAATGTGATTTAGATGTTCTGTCAAATGGACTATTTAATGTATCTCTCTACAGAGAAGGGTTCACCCACGAGAAGAAGACCTACTCTTACAAGCTCATACACCTGCCTTCTGCATTGGAAAAGAAAGAGGAAGGGAAGAGAGACCAAGCAGGTAGATGGAATAATGAAAGAGGAAGAAGATGGAAAAGTTCCTTCTTTCCTTTTTCCTAGAGACTACATGGTTAATTCCTTCCTTGGTGTGGAACAGGGTGGAATAACCATTTTGATATCATTATCTGGTTTTATACAGACGACAACTGTAGTTCTGAATTATAATTCAGTTGGCCAAGTCATGGATCTGTGGGAAAAAAGAAAATTTAAAACTGAAATACAGGTTAGTCCAATTCAGAATTATTCTTTCCACTGTATCACTTAAGAACTATCTATGAATTCTTACAAAAACTGCTGAAGAAAATACAAATGAGGGGAAAATTCAGAGCACCTCTAGTCACCTCTAGTCATCAACAACCAACACCTTTGTGTTTATCCCTACACAAAACTTCCTGCCCTCAGATCGAATGGAATATGTGAGAAAAGTCTCGAAACTGGTTATGACTGGGAAATTTCTTAGGAGATTTCAGGACGTGGACTGTCTGAGAGACAGAGATGAGAAAATAAAGCTAATAAATAGTTCCGGGAGACTCCAAGCCTTACTGGTAGCAAAAATCTGCCTGCCAGAATTCAGCTCTCCCCTTGGCAAAGTCCTCATCCAATTCCTCACCTGTTCCCTCCTCCTGGGTCCATCTGACTGAGGTCTCTCCCTTCCTCTGGCACCTAAAGCAGAAAATCTGCCTCATCCATCACAGCCCTTTCTTGTTTCTGAGGCCTCATACCTGAGCTTTTGTGTGGTTGGTCATTCCTCTCCAGTCTCCAGGCACCTGTTTACTGGCAGTTGCCTGATATTGGACTACTTCCTCATTTAGACATCTGGAATTTGAGGCTCCCTCTTGCTTAAATGTCTACCTGGCTTCCAGTTCCCGGCTTTCTCTCTCACTCTTTTTTTTTTTTTTTTTTTTTTTTTTTTTT
>NW_022900915.1:34496781-34593056 GCF_012274545.1 Fukomys damarensis | reverse complement strand
CCCCCCTTTTTTTTTTTTTTTTTTTTTGCTTCCAGGGATCATTCTAATACCCAGAATTCAGAATGAGGCCAACCCTACTCCAGTGCTCTGACCTGCTCAAACCAGGCAATCTCCTTTGGCCAGCTCATCCTCCACCCAGCATCTATCCAGAAGCATATCCATGCCTAGATTTTATGGTCCCAATGTCCATTCAACATTACCATTCAACATTATCTGTATGCAAAAGGTGACACTGGGGTTTTTGTTTTTTGGTTTTTGGTTTTTGTTTTTTTCCTTCTGCCAAGAACCTGGTTGGGCCACAAGGCTCTAAGACATTTCCATCCCCTTTCATCATATACACTAATTGGTTCTACTTTCTCAGTTACTCCACTTAGCAGTAGCATACGTAGTATATTTCTTTAACTGTGTTATTCCTCTTCTAATAGCAATAGAAATGCATCTTAGGGTGTGGAATGCATTTCTAGGGTACGAATTTAAAGAAATGTTAAGTTCTTTGTTAAAATAACATCATTTGTCTGTGCTATAAAGTCCATTAAAAATTCCTGATACCATACTTTCTCTATAAAGATGCCACTGGCTTTTCCCTTCCTTCCTCCCATCTCTTGTTCCCCTCCCTATTCGAAAAGATCTCCCTACTTTCTGTTAGCTTTTATTTTGCTCTTTATACTTTGGGAGGGAAAGGGAACAAAAAAATGAAAAATGTGTTATGAGCATGTACAAATTCCCCATGAATAGTATTTATTCTGTACTCAAACATCTACTAATAAAAAAATTTAATAAAATAAACAGGAAAGAGCCAGGGATTTCGCTCAGTGGTTCCGCAGCCTGCGTTATAAGCACAGGGGCCCAAGTTCAATCCCCAGTACCAAAATAAACAAACAAAGAGGAAAAGAGATAAGCTATTGGCTTAAAATGACACTGTAGCCCAACTACTACAGATTGTCAATGACAAGATTATAAAAACTAAATAGAATAAATCTTACTGAACAAACTAGAAAATTTAACCAAATCACTAATTAGGTTAAAAATTAAGAATTAGACTAGAAAACTAGCTGTGAAAAATGTTTATGTCAGTGCCTGTACTTAGAACTTGATTAAGATATCTACAAGTTTCTTAGAAAGAACTTGAAAAGTCGATCCTTAAACCTTCGCCATTCTGCGTTCAGGGTCGCCATCTTGGCGATGGAGCACTGCTGTGGGCAGACACTTCCGGTTAGGAGCAGGTGGAAGTCAATACAAACAGCTCTCCGATGTCTAAAACGAGTCTCCACTCTGCTGGTCAAGGAGTAACAAGAGCTGAATCCAAGTAGAGCAAAAGTGATGATGAGTCCTGAATTCCCTCACTTTTGAGATTCTGGAATTTTTGGAGTTAATGTACCAAAGATCTGACGGGACCTGAATAGGATTTTCAAAGCACTAGAATACAGTCTGTTCTAAACTTAATTTTAAAGTCACGTCTTAGACCTGAATGAGACAGAAGTACCTTCAAATCAACTGTCCACAAACACATAGAATTGGCTAAGTACCAGATTTGTTCAGACTATGGAAGAATAAATTGGTAACATGATTTTATTGAGTTAGCACCATATTAAATAAATCCTCACTACCTGAAATGTCACCAGCAATGTCACCATCTTCAGGGTCTGGTGTTATCAAGGAGGTAAAAAACACAAGTTTCTGAAACTGAAACTTGTGGAGTCAAAGATGTCTGAAAACTAGCAGGAAGTTAATTTGCCCTTGGGCACCATCAAGCAGATATGTTTTACCACTGCTACAGTTAAAACAGAGCCCCCAGGACCGGGAAACAGAAAAATGAAGCTCTAGAAAACCATATGGAAAGTGGTTTTCTTCCATTATCTATCACCTACATCACAACACTCACCCACAGAGTAGTAACTAATACAGAAAAGAGGCTTTTCTTGGTGGAGAAAAGAATGTAACAAATCCATTTTTCTTGTTCCTTGTTGGAATGTGTGGGATTTTATAGCACAGTGCTAGACCAGCTCAATACCTGATTGAAATAGCCCAAGAAGAGGATACAGAGCAAAGGCTGAATTCAGAACGCTCTGTGAAAATACATCTGTTTTATATGAGACACACAATCTGTGTCATTCCAACCTGCATTTCTGGGTCACTTGAGACATTTAAACTGCACTTATAATTAACAGCTATTTTTAAACAGGGAAAAAATAGAGCACTGGTAAGGTACAAAAGCATTAAAATTGCCCCAGTTTCGCTTTTCAATAGGACACACCACTGCAATATGCTTCAAGATCAAAGAGAGCTCAGAAAAAGAGAGAGACAGAGAGAGAGGGGGAGAGAGAGAGAGACAGAGAGAGACAGGCTGATCAGTGGGGATAAATTGTTCCCATTATGATGGTGTAAGAATAGGGTTCTTTCAATTGAAACAATTTAATAACCACATTCATTACATTGGTGTCCACTTGGTTTTATCTGAGCAGTTTTTGCATAACTGGGGAGCAAGTTCAATTGAGCTTATTCTCTAGAAATTAAGACATTCAGGGTTTGACATTCAGAAATTAGGCACTAATAGTCGACAAAGCAGCCGTCTTGAGATTCCCCCTGGATGTAGTGAGATCTGCCTACCACTAATTATGTCAAATGCAAATGTACTCTCTAAAAGGCCTGCCCAAAAGTTTCATTAGCTCATTCCAAGGCAGTTAAAGTTACATTAGGGTGATGATGGGCTCTCAGAGTCTCTTCTCTGGAATGTGTTTAGAGAATCATTTTGCAAAGTGTCACTCGTGTAAAGTCAGTCAAGCCATGCCATGTGTGCACTTGTTTTTCCCTCAGTAACAACAGAAGACAATGTTTCAGAGCGCTCCTCTACCAGTCTGTGAGACCAAGACAACCAGTGAGAGTCAGGACAGACACTGGAAGTGACAATTTGACAAAGAACTCAGGGATCGTTGATTCTGAAGGTGGGGGATCGTTAATTTTACAGGGTTGCCTTCAGCTGTAGATATGTGAGTACTAGAGAAAGTGTTAGAGCGTCTGCTAACCTTCTTTCCCGAGAATGGATACATTTGCTGGTTTTCAACTGCACTACAGAGCACAATGTGTCATTTGAAGTGTAGTTTTTCCTAAAGTGCTATTTTAAAAAAGAGATTTGGAATGAAGCTGCAGAAATACATACAGAAGAAGAAAAGGTTTACATATGATGCATTAGAAACACACAATCCTTTCTTGTCTGCTTTCTCCGCTAGGAACTAAATCATGTACAGGAACATTTAAAGAACATTTCCCAGTGTACACTAAATCCTCCTTTGTTTTCTTATTGCTGCCAAACAAGAAGAGTGTAAAGAATGGTTGCAACATACATTGGGTGCATTCTTCTTTCTTTGTTTTCTCCAGAAGACAAAGTGTAAAAACAGAAAAGTTACCCCTTACCTCTCCAAAAGCTTTTAAATAATGTTTTTTCCAGGAGCGAGCACAGTTCTCTCACCAGACCATTTCCTCAGGTGGGATTTGCAATATAAAACCAGCCTAGATAGGCTTATTGAGGAAAGGAGATAGACTTGTACAAATCACTAGAAAGATAAATAAGCTATAGTGATCAATAAATAAAAGCCAGGCAGAAAAAAAATCAAACTCCAGCATTCCAGACCAATTAAGATGTTATTTACTGCCCCTGCGATTGTAACTTCGATGCTGTACTTCCTTACAATCCGACCATAGGCATTTGTTTCGCTGAGAGAAAGATATACAACTGATGTGTAAATAGAAAATGATATAGATAGATTTTATGTCCCATAAAACTGTTAATCTGTGCTCCATGTTAAATATAAAGTACATTTTTTATCTAGACACTGCACTGGTATAATTAAAATAAAGTATGCTAGCTTTATTTTTTCAGTAAGTCATTTCCGACCATAGAGATCAAATAACAGTGCAACAGCAGCATGAAATGTGGTTATAATAGCCTGAGACCACATTTCCTGAAACTAAAGCATGAGAGATAATAGTGTGAAGGTACAAATTAAATGCAAATAAAACAGATTCCCTATTGCTGCTAATCCCTGGATGGGGTTTTAGTGGGGAAAATTTAGCAGTCATGTTGAACATCTTGTACAGTAGTATTGATGTGCTACCCGTTCCATTTTGACATCACTGCTGGAAACTATCAGTGAAAGATTTGAGAAGCCTGGCTGTCCACCTTTCAGGAAGACAGTGAAAGTGGCCTGGGGTGAATAGAACAAAAATATACTGCCCAGACTGCTTGGAGGGTAGGGGGACTGATGGCAGGTGACAAATACTTATTGGCTTGTTTCATAATTGGTATACATTTTTGTGGCAAGCTACATTTATTCACTCACTGGACGCTCTTTTATATTTCAGAGGTATATCAGCATATCTTAGCAAGAAACCATTTTTTGAGAGTCATTGTTGCTAACATCCCCAATTAACTCAAGGAGTCTTTAGAGTCAGCTTGTGTTATCATTACCTGTTTTTCTGCACTGTGATAAGCCCACATGGCATGGAGGTGAAGTGTGGCTGGCGTTATACAGATGTTTGTTAAAGGTGAAAATTGTGATTTAAAGTGAACTTAGCAGCATCGCCTTTTCTCTCTGCTCAGTTTCACACAACCCTTGCTTCTGGTGTCTCATATAGTCATTGGGCTCTTTGTTTCTGGGGATTTTTCAAGTGCAATGACAAGAACAGTCATTCTGACGAGAGATCTTAGTTTAGACAAACAACTAACTCATGTTTGAGAGTTTTCTGATGGGCAATCTCTTTCTAGTCTTTCATAAAATAACATCTGTCTTATTCTTCTATAATTTTCCACTCTCAACTTTCAGAACAGCTTGGGTGTGTTACATTCTGTAACCACAAATGGCTGTAAGGGAAAGAAAATAAATAGCTTTCTTCCTCAGTTCCAAAGACTACCAGGGCTTCCCAGAAAGTGTCTACAGTCCCTTCCTCACCTTGAAGCTTCATATATCTCAAAGAAGAATGAAAAGCCATATTTACACAAGTTAACTCAAACTTCATCCTTTCTCTTTCCTCTCCAAAACCAAGTGCACATAGACTAAGGAAAGCATAAGATGATGTGTAAGGGTGCAAAAAAAGAAACCATTAGAAGATTGGTGTGTGTGTGTGTGTGTGTGCGTGTGTGTGTGTGTGTGTGTGAAATGAAGCTTTATTAGCAGTAAAAATATCAAGATTAGCCAGGCATAGTAAGTGGTACATTTTGTAATTCCAGCACTCTGGGAGGCTGAGTCAGGAAGACTGAACCTAGCCTGTGCAACTTAGCAACTTAGTAAGGCTCTATCTCAAAATGTTTAAAATATAAAAAGGGCTGGAGATATAGCTCAGTGTGAAAGTTCAGGGCTCAATCCTCAGCACCACAAACAACAACAAAAAAGTGATTAATATTATAATTTAGAACAGTACATATATTGGAGTGAATACTCTAAATTTTAAACTATGTTTATGCATGATTTTCAAAGTTTGGGGATTATTTGGTTGATAGCTGCTATTAATCCTCCAAACACTGGTATGGGAAAAACCTCTCAAAGACTGTGGTAAGATGATGAATGGCCCTCCAAAGATGTCTGCGTCCAAACCCCCAGAATCTGTGAATACAATATCTTGTGTGGCCACAGGGATCTGCAGATATAATTTAGGGGCTGGACCTTGAAATGGGCGATTATCCTGGATTCTCGTGTCAGCTCAGTTTAATCATGTACATCCTTAAAAGTCAAGAGCGCTTTCCAGCAGCATTCAGAGGGAAAGATGTAGTGACAGAAGACAGTAACACAGGAGTCATGTGAGAAGGATTTGCCTGCCACTGGCAGTTCTGAACAGGGAGAGAGAGCCCCCCAGGAACCAGCCACCAGTTGATGTCCTCTAGATGCCAGGAGGGCTGAAAAGTGAATTCTCCCCGATAGCCTCTGGAAGGAATGCAGTTCTGCAGAGGAGAGGTTTAACCAAGTGAGACTCCTGTAAGATAATACATTTGTGTTGCTTTAAACCTCTAAATGTGTGGCAATTTGTTCTGAAGGCAATAATACCTGTGTGACAGACAGAGCTAACAGGCACATGAACACCTGCCCATCTCCCTTAGAAAATTTAAAAATTGATACATTCTATCTTATCCAATTCTGAGTGTTGGGTATTGGGAAAGATCTAAGTACTAAATAAGTTCAAGTTTTAATCATTTAAATATTATTTGATCAACATCTCCTGATTTTATATCAGAAGAACAAATAGCAAAGTAAAACATGATAAGCAGCGTATTATTTGCAATACTAGAAATAGAATCAAAGCAATTTATTTGGTTAAAAAAAAGAGGCAAGAGTTTTCAGACATGATCTTTACTCATTATCTGAGTTGGCATTGCCACTAAATTTTTATTGTTTTTTTATGAAAAACAGGAATAAGAAAAAAACAGCTGATCATATAATAAGTTGCATTTGTCCCAAATCTAGGACAGGTAGAGAATTTTCAAACTCATTCTTCAACATCTGAACTTCAGAGGGGAAAATTTCCAGGAATGATAGTACCATGCTAGAAACATTAATGTACTGGCATGAAATAATCCCATTCTGTAGGAGGTAATAAAACCATGAATTATGTCAAATTGTGTTTGGTTCGTGGATGTTACTGCACTTCTTCTGGGTAGATACAGCTAACAGGCACAAGAACACTTACCCATCTCCCTTAGAAAATTAAAGTCGCGTGTACAAACAGCACTCTATGAAATTAGGGGGCCATCTGTGGCCAAATGAAAAAGTACAGTGCTGCAGATACACCTCCTAAGGATACAGAATATCTGTAATTACAGCAAAATATAATTTTCTTCTGGTATTGGTCATTCTAGAAAGAACCGTGAAGCTTACATGACAAGCAGTGGCTTCTATTCTGGGGAGGTATTACACTATGTTAGCCGAACTTAATGCTGAGTTACACAGTGCCACCAGTGTAGGCTCTAGCCATTAATGGGCTTGGGGTCTTTGGCGATCTCAGTCAACGTGAGGAGTATATTCTTGTTCGAGTAAAATATGCCACAGCATCTCCTGTTCCAGTGGTACTGATTAAAGGACATGAGTCATTATGGAAGTTCGGTGCTCATTGTGTATACGGTCCTGTACTCATTGAGGGTAAGAAAATAGTTCCAAAGAAAGAGCATACAGGTGCCATTGTGTACCAAAGGAGTTTCAATGTTTGAGAAATATGTAGTGCAGAGGAACTGCCAAATTCTGTAGAGCGCTGGTCTGATTTAACCATTTGGAGCCCAAGTGCTAAGTGGGGGATGCTGGGAACAGATTCACCAGTTCATCTACCCAACGGAGTCATCCTCTCCAAGAAAATTCACTTCTTTAAGAACTGGAAGGAAAATAAATATGGCGCAGTGAAATTGTGGAGGAGAGGAATCTATCTGGACATTTCACAAAACATTTCATTATGCAGCCAATTCCCAGAAGCACTCTCAAGAGTGCTTTAAGCTGAGGATTACTGCGCTGGAGCTGATGGACTTTTTTTGTAGCCCCTTTAAAAGGCAGTGAACCGTTTTTCTATTTTATTTAAATAATGCCCCTTAAAATGGATTTTTAGAGGTATAATAACTCCTTAAGAGTCAGTTATGCTAAACAGTCTCTCTTGATAGAAATGTTGTAAAACTCGTTAACTGCACAATTTCAGACGCCAGCTTGGTGAACACTAACTGACATGTGAATGACCAGAGTTTGTAAAATAAATTGCAATAGTTGTTGGATCACACAGCTAGCATCGCACAAGCTGGAGGCCACGAGGGGCTCCAACCTGACAGAAAATTACTTCAAGATGAATGAAAAGTGCTTGTTTCTCTTTATTAGTTTTTAGAGAACAATGAAAACGTTGAATTGTTTACAGAGGGCTGATTAAATGTGGTCAGCGGGGCCACGTCCCCACTGCTAACTGCTGGCCTTCCCCACGCTCCCGCCGGCAGGGCCCAGCCCCGCCCTCCACCCTCCGCCCTCCCGGCCGCCACACGCACCTCTCTGTGGCTGGCCATGGGGCTGCAGTGTGAAACGGCTCGCTCTGACATTCCACTGCTGCTCGGCCTGCAGAGGCCTTTGTTAGGTAAAACACTGTTGTCAAGCCTAACAAGCAGACTTTGCGATCTGCCGGACACTGCGGCAGAATAGCCCACGATGAATTGCGGGGGCCTCAAACAGTGCTCGGTTCCATATTGGAATCCGTATGCATTTCTTTCATTACGCACCACTACAAAAAGTCATGACATTTGTGTTTTTTAAGGCTTTGAATTAAAAAAAGATACTGTAGGTTGCTAAGGTTAGACTGCCACAGAATAGCCTTTTTTGTTATATCTACTTAGGACAACCACAGTCTTATGGTTAAAGGAAAGAGGCATGAAGTGTTTTAATTGGTCATTTGTGGGTTTGATTGCATTTATTGTTGGGCAGACGGTACAGCAGGAGGAGAGGCACAGGCTTCTAACGTGGCTGACCACTCTGTGTTTCAAAGCGGAGTCTAAAAGCAGGCAGCTGGGAGTAGGACGCAGAGAAGGATTCTCACCATGTATTTCCACAGAGTAAACAGCCCTCGATGGAAAGCAGTATGAGGGCTCATTAATAAGCATATGGCAGGCAGGGAGAAAACAGCCTTTCTACCAGACCAGCTAAATGACTCAGATCCAGAAGATGTTTTGGTGAGTAAAAAAATTGGGGAAAAGCAAAGTATTGCTATTTCAGCTCAACAAACGGCCTTCCACGGCCTGTCCCCACCTCGCTCCTAACCACACACACACACGCACACACACACACACACACATACACACACACGCGCGCGCCCATGTGCATGGAAATCAGCAGTCACAGATAGCAGTTCAGATGCTATTCGTGTCACTGTGACACAAACCACAGCACACATGCCTGATGTGCAAGCAGGACGATGCTCTCCCCTTCTGTGCAGAACATGCATTCGGAGCCTATTATGTGTATAAACAATGGCATATGTAATTACCTTTGCAGGGTGGCAATTATTCCTCAGAATCAACAACCAGAGTGAAAGCATGCTCCCCCAAAAGACATTTGGGGATCAATTCTGGGTCAATTGCATCAGACTTTGATTTATCACATGGTGTCAGGTCATGTTAAAAAAAAAAAAAAGAAAGAAAGTTTAAAAAAAAAGCATTATGAGGTAAAGGCTAAAGGTTGGACTCAAATTGGTTTGTTTCCAACTTTGCTCTCTCCCAATTGCTCTGTTTTCCCCTTATTCTCAAAACAACTATGATTTCCTAGGTTTTATCCGTTAGTGTGTTCTGTAGGAATATTAAATGTAATGAGTTTGGACTTTATCCAGATTGGAGCTGCCCTCTACACACACACACACACACACACACACACACACACACACACACACACACACACTGCTAGGCACTGGGAATTTCTCCTAGGATGTAGCCGCTATGGGAAGGGGTGACCAGATCAGCCTTTGGAGCCTAAGTGATCTGGATTTGGGTCTCATGACGTCAGCAAGACGCTTCCACAGTGGACGGCTCCTACTCTGCACGGATGCTGTGAGGCTCGATGAGGCAGCTAAGGAGAGACCGCATGGACAACACCTGGCTCTGTGCTGCTTACGTGCTGAGCATCCAGGAGTGGCATGATGGCTACGGTACTGCTAGACAAGCACAGTAGGAGAAGCCAGCGGAGCCCTGCCCCAGGTAGAGAGTAGGCTCAGGCCCGGTGGCAGCAGAGCAGACATTGGTAACTGGGTTAAATCAGGGGAGGACTACTAATCCCCAGACACTATTTAGGGGGCCCAGGAAACTAAAATGTAATAAAGACTCAGTTATTTGGACTTACTCTCCATAGACTGACAGTAAACTCCAAGCCAGTGAAGGTGCTATTCCGTTAGCAAGATCTCACTCCACTCCCCACCCCACCTTCTACAGAGCTTTAAGGGCCAAAGGTGAAAAAGCTCCTTTACATTTCATGATCACCAAATACTTACTGAACATGGACCTGCTAGGCACCAGGCACTGTGCTACACAGGCATCAGGAATTCAGAGATGAATCTCCCAGAACACTGAATACATATCCACAAGTTAATATAACACCAGCTAAGAATTAAGAATCCCCAGGGCCAGGGATTTAGCTCAGCAGTTTGGTGGCCTGCCTTGCAAGTGCAAGGACCTGAGTTCGATCCCCAGTACCAAAAAAAAAAAAAAAAAATTCCTGAAAATTACTTCATGCCGACTCCAAGTGACATAAAGGCCCAACAGCATGACCCAGAGTTCAGTGGAGGGGTGATTTGTTCTATTAAGGATGAATCAAATAACCAAAGTTATTGGTTAAATTAGAGCTATTCCTTATTAAAAGACAAAAATAACAATTGTTGCAAATTGAATTGAAAGAGACGGTATGAGAAATCTCATCACATTGTGTAGGGAGCAATATACTGTCCCATTCAAAGAGCACTTAAAAATCTGTTACATATGGAGAATCGTTGTTCATTTAATAAGACGGAAATAGCACTTGCACTATTCATTTCTCAAACAGCACATAGTTATTGGCAGTATGTATTGGCAGCTTAATTAAGAAGTCTGTTGATGATGTTAAAAAAGAAAAGCTGGTTCATTTCCTATTCAGAGGGACACAGCTCAAGACAAAGACGTGTCTATTGTTGGCTAATCCATACTAAAACGTGTCACAGACACTACATGAAGTGTCTAATGGCTACAGTCGTGTCAATATCACAACACTGGAAAAATCATCACTTAAACTTATTCTCAGCTCAGAAATAAATCTTCAGAAAACTGCAAAGTCACCCAACTCATGCAACAAAGAGAACAATGCAATGAATGCTGAAAGAATGTCAAACTTCATACAGAATCATTGCCCAGATGTGCTTTGCCCCCACCCTGTGCAGTACTGAGCCCAGGAGTGTCACCCCTGAGATGGAACAAGATCTTCCTCTTCTATCCAGTCACTCCAAACGGTAGGGCCCAGGGCATGGAAAGAGATCCCTCTAGAGACAGCAGGCAGGATTCACCTTCCTACCCCCAAGGAATGTGCAATCAATATATTTTCCAACAGACAATCTATACCTAAAGGAAAATACTGGAATTCAATTCAAATTAACTCAAACTATATTGTATTAATGACTCTAAAGCCTATGGAATATTGATGGGGTGGATAAAAGTGTTCCTATCGCAGCACTACAAAAATAATACAAAATAAGATGGATCATATCTCTCAGAGCTTGAAGAACAACAAAAGAAACAGAATTTCCAAAATCCCAAGTCGTTCACATTAGAGTGTTGTTGTTGTTGTTATTTTTCATTAATGGGGCTGAAAATACTCACAGAACACACTTTTCTGTTCATTTGTTTCTTGTCTTAGGGACATACCTAATTAAAAACAGAAGAACACACTATGCATCCTGAAACTAATAGTAAATTCATTAAAAGCAGGCTCCACCTGCTTTTGTCACCCTAATTTTCTCTCCCCCATTTTGTGCACTGATTCACACATAGCAAGCACTCAATTAAGTTGGAAGGCAATGCATGTTTTAATTCGCATTAATTTGGAGGGGTTGCACCGATTTAAGGCGCGTCAGAGACAAGGAGGGTGGGTTTAATCTTTGCTGATTTCAGGCTGTTGAGGCACAACTGTCTTGAAGATGTCCTCCGTGAAGCTGGCGGAACCACAGATCACAATGGCATTCTCCAGGTCTTGATCTGTTTCCATTTTTGCAAAAGGTAATGAGGTGATCCTCCAATGGGTCTATTTCCAACAATAAAACATGAAAGGTGATGTGAAGCAGGTAATCAAGGGGTGTCTGTCCCCTGTCCTGGAGGCAGTACATCTGTGAACAAAACAGAAGCCAATTAGCAATCCACACCCTCCTAAGAACTACTTTTCAGAAGTGCAAATGTCGTCCATTTCCTGATCACTAACATAGATTTAGCTCAACATTTTTAAAACACAGCCTGGACCATTTATGGTGATAACGTTAGTTAAGGCATTCTTCTTCTGCTTGAAAGAATGATTTTGAGGTCCATCCCACACCCACGTGCAGATCCATGCCTAATAAAAGTCATGAATGCCACATACCCTTATTGTGAAGACAGACTTTCATTATCCATGACCCACACCTAAAGACCCCACTGCTTCCCATTGGGGAAAAAACACAGAGGCTGGTTGTGAAGCCACCCACTAGCCAAGTGCAGATGCTCTGCAGCTAAGGCACAACCTGAAAAGTCACAGGCCTGCAGCAGTGTGGAAGCACCCAGGAAGGTCCCTCCTTGGGCTCCCCAGGCATCTCTGTGTACAGCAACACCAGCTCGGACCAAGACTAACATCCTGACAAGAAATGCTGCTTGTCCTCAGACTCAGGGGCTGCTGTCTCTCTGAAATGCCCCTCTGCAGACTCTTTTTTGTGATGCCTCGTGTTTAGCCTTGAATTTAAATCTACTGGATCATGATTATAAAACAAAACACCTATTCCAGGATGCTGCCCAGTCATAATGAGCCCTGCTAGCACCTGACTCTGAATCTCACCTGCTCTCTATTCTCTAATTGGCTGCACCTTGGGCTGGACTGGATTTCCTCAGATACCAAGTCCTGAGCCAATCCTAAATCATCATATTCTCTTAAGCATTGAGGCCTGGACTGCAGGCCAACCCTAGTGAAGTTGGATTCCCAATCTGAATCACCTAACCTTGGTTTCCTCCTGTTCCCTGGACATCTGTGTTGCTAAGATACTACATAGGAATTCCCCCCGCCCAGCCTAGGCAAGATATAGCACTGTAATTTTTGGATATATATTTCTTTCTTTCACTTTGTTGGCCAATTATTAATTTATTCTTATTTCATACCCTTAAATTTTTTTAAATCAATTTTATTGGGACATTAAATGTATATAATATAATGACATTCATTGTTGGAAATTTGTACCTTTATATAATCAATCTTGGTTCTTTTTTTTTTTTTTGCCCATTCCCCCGCCCTTCTTTAAACCCCTCTCCCTCCCTATCTACAAAGGCTTTGTTTCCATTATTTTTCATTTCCTCATATTAATTCCATTCCCTTCTTTCTCTCCCCCAAGTCCTCCCACTTCCCCTTCCCCTTTGCCCCTGCTCTTCCTATCTCCCATTATCTATTAGACCTTTTAGTCCTTATTTACACTTTCAGTTTCTCACACTAGAGAAACTATTCGGTATGTACACATGTGTCCTATTTATATCACTTAAGAGTATTGCCTCAATGTGCATCCACTTAGCTATAAATGTCTCTAATTTCTCATTTTTTATGGCTGAGTAGTATTCCATTTTGAGGGGGAGCACATTTTCTTTACCCAGTCTCCTATTGATGGGCAATCAGGCTACTTTCAAGTTTCATCTATTGCAGCCAGGGATTTGGCTCAGTGGTTCTGCCACCTGCCTCGCAAGTGCAAGGGCCCTAGTTCAATCCCTGGTACAAAAAAAAAAAAATTGAACTGCTTTGTGTTAATTTCACTGGACTTAATAGTACTGAGTTATATTCATTTAAAACTTGGAAACAGCCCATTTGCCCATCCGCTGGAAACTGGATAAAGAAGATGTGGTTTTTCTATAAAATGGAATATTACTCAGCCATAAAGAATGAGAAAATAGAGTCATTCATAGGAAAACAGATACATATTGAGGCCATACTCCTAAGTGAAATAAATAAGTCACACACGTGTAAATACCGAATAGTTTCTCTGGTGTGAATAAACTGTAATAGTACGTAAGATCCTAATAAGATTACTGACATTGTGAAATGGGAAGAAAAAGGCTAAAGGTATAGAGAAGGTGGGATGGATAGGGGAAGGATAATAAGGGAAAAGAAAAAATGTGAGAAAATGAAAAGATGGAAATAAAGTGTTTGTAAATGGGGAGGGGAGGAGGGGTGAAGGGAGGGCAGGGACAAGGGGAAAAAATGAGAACCAAGACCTGTCATGTAGAGGTACAAGATCCCAACAATGAATGTAACTGTACTGTATCCCTAAAATGTACCAGTAAACTCAATTAAAGCTGGAAAAAAGTTTTAGCTATTACAAATTGTGCTGCTATGAACATGGGTGCACATATATCACTATGTGGCATGATTTTTTTAATTCTTTGGTGATGATACCCAGAAAGGGAGTAGCTGGGTCAAGTGGGACCTCCAATCCTAGCTCTCTGAGGTGTCTCCATACTGATTTCCACAGTGGTTGCACCAGTCTGCACTCCCACCAGCAGTGGAGCAGGGTTCCTCTTTCCCCACAGCCCACCAGCATCTGTTATTGGTTGATTTCATGATAGCAGCCATTCCTTCTGGGGTGGAATCTCAGTGTTGTTTTCATTTGTATTTCTTGAATGACCAGTGATGTTGAACATTTTTTCATATGTTTATTTGATGCGTTTACTTCTTTGTCTGAGAAGTGTCTGCTCATTTCAGATGCTCATTTTTGGATTGGGTCTTTAAATTTGGGAGGTCGGGTTTTTTTTTTTAACGTTCTTTATATATTCTACATAGTAGACCTTTGCGGGTTGTCTCTTCACACTGTTGGTCATTTCTCTTGCTATGCAGAAGCTTTTTAATTTTTTTTCCTCATTGAGTCTATTGGTACATTTTGGGTATACAGTACCGTTACATTCATCATTGGGATCTTGTACCTTTACATGACAGTTCTTGGTTCTCATTTTTTCCCCTGGTCCCTGCCCTCCCTTTACCCCCTCCCCCCAGAAGCTTTTTAATAAGAAGACATCCCACTTGTTGATTATTTTCATATCCTTAAAAATTAAGCCAACATCACTTTCATTACAATCTTACATAAGTTCCTATGGCTTTATCCACACCTGAGTTTTTTAAAAAAAGTTCTCCACTTCCCTACTCCGCTTTATTACATGAACTCTGCCTCAAGTGCACAGGTTAGCTGACCTCAAAGGTCACTCTAAATCTTCATTCACACCCTGTCTTTGCCTTTTCAGGTTTTGTTTTTTTTGTTTTGGTTTGGTTTGGTTTTTTGGTTTTTTGAGACAGGGTTTCACTATGTAGTTTAGACTGCTCTGGAACTCACTGCATAGCCCAGGCTGGCCTCAAACTCACAGCAGTCCTCCTGCCTCAGCCTCCTGAGTGCTGGGATTACAGGTGTGCATCCCCACACCTGGCTTTCTTTGCCTTTTTCTTAATTAGCTCCTTTTCCTCCTTTGGCACTCCACCTGTGACACAATCTAAGAAGCTTTTCCAAGAAACAAATCCACCTGCTTTACCTGCTGGACTCTCTAGAATAATCATATCTCACAGCCTAGTCCTTGATTTTTCCTTAATGTTTTATATACTTGAACTCCTCAGCTACAATTTTGGTCCTTTGCAACTGAGCTAGAGGCCATGTCTCGTACTTGCTGTCATGTTCCTGGAGTGCCTGGTATACCTCTAGAGTACCTTGCCATCCTGAAACATAGAGAGAGCAAATTCCACCCCATCCCATCCTTCCACCTTTCCCTCCACCTGTCCCCAGAAAGCCCCAGCTCCAAGGAGGAAAAGACATGATGTCCCTGAATCAATTACCACTTCAAGTAAACCTCTTGAGAGCAGGTGGAATTTTGGTATACAGTATAAACAGAAACAATGAAAGCCCTAACTTCTGCAGGCTGTGATCTCTCTGAGGTTTTGTCTTTAAGGCTTCTTGCTCTCTTTAGTTGTTTCTTTCTACACCCACATGCGTAGTGTGATAAAACTTGTCTAAAACTGCCTCCCACTTAGAAGACCTCCTCATCCAACACACACACACACACACACACAGGAGGTGGGTTCTGTATTTATCCCAAGTACTTATGGCCCCAAGAAACACCTAGGCAAGGATCTTAAGAGTCTATCCCAATGCCACTAATATCTAAGTATGTCTCAATAAATGTGTATGAATTGCTTTTTCTATAGTAAATTCTAATTATTTGAACTTTATCAGATGAGACCAAGAATTGTGAGAAACTAAAGCTCTGGATCAGCATTGTTTATGACTCATGCACTGAGTACATGTCTTGCTCAAAACTTGAGAGCAATTTTATTTCTATGAAGACATTTCTCTAAGAACACATTTCTTACACCATAGATCTTTGAGTCTGAGACCTTTTTCAGAGTGAGAATGCAAGGAAGACAAATCCTGGGGGTTTCGCAAGACTTTCTGCCAAGGAGTAAAGCCATTGGACTTCTAGTGTGAAATTTTGCATCAGTACTTGCAGATGGCCAGAATTGACTGTAGAATCATGTAATATTCATGATATCTCACATATTTTGGATATTTAAAGATATCATACACACTAGATACATATATACATAACCTTGATATGATACTACTAGAAAGGAAAGGGATAATGGCTTTAGGCATATCTCAAAGTCATAAGATCTGTTACTTGGACAAGTCTGTGGCTAAAACACCACATCGAAGCAATGCTTTTGCTAACATGTGGCATAGAGACTGCCAAGTCTCCCCTTCTTCCTTAACAGCCCTGAGTTTTAAGGAGTACACGGCCACAAAGACTATTCTGAGGCCTTCCTGGAAGCTAGGTGTGGCTCATGGGATGTGAACATAAGTTAGGAGTTCAGCTTTCAGGAAATGCTCAGAGAGAATACTCAAGCATCTTAAGACACATGAATGAAACCAATATCCAGAGACAGCAAAGGATTAAAAAGTTTTATTTCGCCTTTAGCCAAAAGTCTAAACCTATCAGTCCAGGTCTGACTCAGGGAACAGCTTCCATTGTGTCAAGAAACTCCTTCTATCTAGTTTAAGCCACTGTATTCTGCAGGTCTCTTAACTGGAATATAGGTTAGGCTGCTGTTATAAATATAGCACTATAATTCTAGTCCAGCCACTTTACATTTATCTAACTGTGGATGAAATATTTAAACTCTAAAAAAATATATATTTTTTGTCCACACCTACTAATAGGGTTGCTGTTAGCAGCATCAGACTGTGTCTTTCTTGTTACTGTTCTTATTATATCCTCAGCTTCTAAGACAGTGCCTGCATCAAGTAAACACTCACTAAATATTAATAATTATTCCTGATCTTGCTAGTATGCCAGACAGAGACAAATAATGCCATACTATGCAACTAGCCACTTAGTACTTCCAAAAATGATTGGACATATGTATGTAAGTGAGCACATTTTCTTACTCAAATCTTCAACAACATGGTCTGACAAAGGAATTTGTCTGACTTGCAAACTTACAAAAATTCATGTATTGAAACACTGGTGGTCACTTACTGAACTGACTTAACTTTTAAATGGTCCGCTTAACTTAGGCAGCCCTGGAAAGTCAAAGAAACATGGACTCACAATGCCTTGCCTAGCTATTTTTGCAAGGCCATGCATGCATAATGCAAAGAGAAACTGATTTTTTAGCGATTATATGGGTGCATTGTAGCAGTACAGAATGATGAGATTCTTTATGGCATATTGGTATGAGTTTATAACCTATTTCAATTATTCTCGTCCCCATTAACCCCTCTTCCATTCTTTCCCCCTCCCACAACCTCTTCCCCATCTCTAGAAGACTAGTTTCTTGTCCTCTCTCCTTTGTTTTTTATTCTTATTTATTTTTAGGGTTTTTTATATAAGAGAAAGCACATAATTTTAACCTTCTGAGTCTGGCTTATTTCACTTAACTTGAAGGTCTCCAGTTCCACCCATTTTTCCTGCAAATAACGTGATTTTTCTTCTTCGTGCCTAAATAATATTTTATTATGTAAGTATGGCACATTTTCTTTATCCATTAGTCTGCTGATGAGCATCTAGGCAGTTTCCACAGTGTGGCTGCTGTGAAATGTACCTTTACACATGTGGGTATGCATATATCCATATAGTATGCTGTCTTTAATTCTTTTAGAAATATACTAAGGAGTAGTATAGTCAGATCGAGTGACATACTGTTCCTTTTTCAGTTTTTTGAAGAGTCTCCACGCTGATGTCCATGCTGTTCATACTAGTTCACATTCCCACTGATAGTGTAGGAAAGTTTCTTTGACCCTGCATCCTCACTAGCACTTTTTTTTTGTATTCTTTGTGATAGCAGTTCTGTTTGGGGTGAGGTAGGATCTCCATGCAGTTTTAATTTGCGTTTCCCTAGTGGTTAACTGGTTGAATTTTTTTCATATGCTAATTGGCCATTTTTACTTCTTCTTTTGAGAATTCTCTGTTCAATTAACTTGCCCATTTATTGATTGGGCCATTTGAAAAAGCCAGAATTGTATAAAACGTTTATGACTGTGAATGTGTGTTATAACAGTACAGAATATCAAGAAACATAGCTACTCTGCTTTTGCAAAGGAAGATGGGTACTTCATGCTTCTACAAAAATACCATGGATGATAGTTTTCAGTAGAGATCATTTCTCCTACTGAGGAGCACTTCACAATACACACACACACACACACACACACACACACACACACACACACACACCTGGCTGCTTTTATTTCACCACCAGTAGCATCCATTTGCCAGTCATCCAATTCAGGTGCTGAGTTGACGGATTCTCCAAATTGCATATGGCCATCATTAAGGAGAGGACAAATCATAATTTGCAGGTAGCACATCACAGAACTTGTGTTTCTCCTCCATGCAGACAATGAAATATAAGAGGAAAGAAAAAACATAAAAACAAAGTGCCAGCAGGATTTGCCGTTTTTCCTCTCCCAATGAATGCTAGGAGTGGGTTCATACCTGTGCATGCTTCTTATTGCTTATTAATTATAAAGTTCCATTTCTTTCTGCTTAATATAAAAACCTTTGATAAAGGACACAAAATTATACACAAAATTCACTATGGAGTCATCAAAGATGACGCCTCTGTGCCTGACCTTTAAAATACTATTCTTTCTCCTTTCACTTCCCTACTTATTTAGCCATGTTTACTTCTCTATAAATTTCCATGGTGTACTTAAAATTCTCACCAAGAATGGAGATTACATCTAAAATAACATTCATTAATGTAGGTGAATTGAAAAAGACAAGTCTGAATGAATGCAAAGTCCAAAGTGTGGCACTTGTCAGAAAGATCATGACGGCAACAACTGACATTTGGGAGGTTACAACCGGAAAATCACTGAGCTGCATATCCTACAGGCACCATTTCATTTGTCCTGTGGCAGTCCCAGAGCAGACACTGCTATGATTTGAACCTCTTGGTCCCTCCAAAATTCATGTCGAAATTTAGTTACCACAAAACATTCAAAAAGCAATTTGTCCACGGGGTCTTCCCCCCCGGGAGTGAGACCCCCCCCGCTGTTCCTCTCCTCTCCCAGTCCCTCCACATCTCGGATCTTATCTTCCACCATGTGAGGTCGCAGCAAGATTGCCCTCACCAGATGTTCGCACGTGGATCTTAGACTTTCCAGACTCCAAGGCCATGAGAAATAAATTTCTGTTCTCTATAAATTATCCACTTTTGGGCTGGGGATTTACCTCAGTGGTTCCAGCGCCTGCATCACAAGCACAAGCACCGGAGTTCGATCCCCAGTACCAAAAAAAATAAAAATAAAAAATAAAATCCACTTTCAGGTGCTTTGTTACAGAAGCACACACTAAAACAGGATTAATATTTCTTTTGTAATTAGAAAATAAAACCGAAGCGATGTTCAGTAACTTGCCCAGATCTAATAAATAATGACTTCCAAGCCCCAATTTGCCTGGCTCCAAAGCTCTCTCTCTTTATGCTAGGTTTTTCCCTCTAGTAAAATAATAACAAATCAGTATCTCAGATGAGATTAACAAACTCTAAAGAAACTTGTTTTACTGAAAAAAATGAAAAGAATTTGAAGTCAGCTTCCCACTTCTTTTAGGTAGGCAATTGTCTTCACACCAGACATTTTGTATACATTAAATCTAACCTTCAGAGCAACCCTATAAAGTAGGTAACTATCTCCACTTTACAGATGGGGGAAATATTCCGAGAAGCTAAGGTTATATAGGCAGTAAGTGGCCTAAATCTTTGCCCTGTAACTTCTGACACTCTATGTCTTTACCACTGGTACAAAACCTTTCTCCAAAGTGCTTCAAATGTCTGCTTTTTAAAGGGATAGTGCCAGTCTCCTACAATTTTATTTATACTACTTGTTAGCTCAGCAAAGCTTCAATTCCAAGACAATGCAAAAATAAACTTTAACCCAGGCCCTGCCCTCATTTTCATAAATTCCAAATTTAGTGAGGTCCATGTTAATGGCTTTTACTGTATATGGAAAAGAGTTTAACAGTCACTTAGCCCTGCTCTATCTCCATCAGCAGATCTACAAAGCCACACAAAGGTGAAGGAAGGAAGAGTGGTGACCTCAAAACTACAACAAATAAGGAATGCCTGTAATTTGTACTTCAGCAAAAAAGTCAGAATATAAAATTGCCTGTACATAACAACAAATTCATCCCTACGAGTTTAAGTGCTCCACTTATCAATTAAAAAAAATTAACCCAATCAGATGCTCCTATTAAGCAATATAGCCATAGCAAATTGGCAATCATAATTAAAAGTCCATTTCTAATCTGTTTGGTGAGCAGTGAAATTATCTCACACAGCTAGGCTGCCTGGCCCTTTCCACAGTGTTGTATAAACTGCACATTATGTGATAATTCCTGCCCATGGAATGCGGACCTCTTTTCTCTTCATGCTGCGCTTCTGTCTAACACACACATGCCTCCCTGTGTATCCCGAGTGGGGAAAACCGTACCAGATGTGCAGTCACGCACATGTCTGTGGCAGTTTCCAATGACCCCACAGCCAGGTTCATGATACTCTAAAGAACCTTGTTTTCCTGTGTAGGTGATCACAGTACTGCAAATGTTCCACACCAGCCCTACACACTTTGCAAGGGGACAACTGAAGAAGTCAAAATCCCGCAGCCCCATCAATTGCATCTCATTATTTTCACATTTTTCTAGGTCCACTTGGCAAACAACCTCTCTGCGAGGGAAACGGCCTTGGGGCACAAGCAGAGCTATCTAGGTGAAGGCAGCCCGACTCTTCTTTCAGGTCTGATATATATTTTGGACAGGAAGCGGAGCCAGACTGAAGATCATCTGGAGACTGGCTAGATTCTCAGTAGGTCCCCTGCTTCCTTGTGGTAGGGCCAAGGTGTAGAAGGAATTCGTTTGCTGAGAACCCTCTTGAGGGATAGGCTTGCGGTCTTGGCCTGGAATGAGCTCATCTCCCATGTCTACTGTACACGAAGTACAAAAGGACAAACTCCGCCCCGAAATAATGAACGTTCATCCAGCTATGCTGTGTGGCAGTGAGTGGCGTGTTGGCCTAGCTGGCTTCGGGATCCACCCAGGGAATTAGTGGAGCTCAGTTACTGGGTGCATCTGGGTGGGCTATGCAGGCGCGGCCTTGGCTTCTAGGTCCCGCCCCTCACCCCTTCCTTTCTAGCACTGTTCCCCTGCTCTGTTTCCTGGCCACCATCAACTAAGTTGCTTAGCATCACCATACCCTTCCTTCCACCATGGACACACACACACACACACACACACACACACATGCATATGTACAGAAAATCAGAGCAAGTGCACATCAATAGTGGTCACCTCGCAAAAGTGAGATCAAGAAGACTTTTATTGTATTTGTATGTGGTTTCTTGGGGTTTCCCCCAAATTGAAAGTCCTCTCTTCAGAGTTCTAAAAAGTTAAGAAATAGCTCAAAAAATAAAACAGTTGGAAGACCACAATACAATCTTTATTACTGATTAATAAAGCCAGGATAGAGAACGCCTAAACATACTTAGCTATCTCAACTGCAAAACTGTGTCGGCCCTGTAAGCCAGGAAAGTGACAGCAGGGTGGGCCGCTTGCCTCAGGGGGAAATGTCTGCTGCACTTAGTAGGACCGTCCTTCTCCAACAGATGCTGAGATGGCCCAAAGTCACCCAAAATTTATCACCTAGTCAAGTCACTCGCCCTTTGGCGTGGAGTAAGAAAAGCAGTCTGTTAAGTTGGAGTGAAGGGTGCGTGAACATTTTCAGAACATCAGGGGTGGCTGAATCCCGACTGCAAGAAGTTAAAGAGTGAATGCTAAGAAGACAGAGGCACAAAAGAGAAAGTAGACAAGGTTCTATTTGAAAGAAAAAAAAACAGTGAGATTAGGAAATTTAAGAAAGGGGCTTTTGGTCAGGCTGTTTATTGGTCTGTGTGTATGGAAAAGGCCAAGAGAATGTCCAAAAAGGAAATGGAAAAGCTCGAATAATGTGCGGCCAGAGTCAAAACAGTGATGAAACCACAGACACAAGTGAATGTGTGCACCTCTCACCGAGAAATGACCAGAAGAGAGAAGGAAGAAGCTGAGTTCATATCATGGGATCAGTTTTGTAAAAAGGTGGTAGATCCTAAGGCTAAATCCAGAAGAGGAAAAGTAAACTTGGGAACTGCCAAGGGCTGGCTATGCTGAAGTTATGACAAAACTTAGCAGAGCTGTGACCTACTTGTAAATATTTTATCAAATGTGAAACTTTTGAGAAATTATGTGACCTATTATTTATAAGACATCGCTTACATTAGTGTTCATACATAGACACGTATATACACCCGCTGTACCATTTGACATCATGAGTCATAATATTAGTTGATTCCCTGCTCCTTTGTCCCCAAGAACTCCAAGGAACAAAGTTTTTCATTAACAATTGCGGCTGGAGCCTGGCTTACCGTCTGCGCTTCTACCCTGGAAATGTTTCCACCAATCTATTTTCACACCAGAGTTTCTGTGGCCACCCAGGCCCAGCATGAAGTGGCCTCTCCTGGTAAACACATTCCTTTGTGTTAAAAGAAGAGGGAGAAGCACCTGTCTTTCCACAATCGCCTGCCTTGCCCCGAGTCCTTCCTCGTTGCTCCTCCTAACTAGCTGGCTTTGCAAAACCTGTGCTGCAGCCCAACTCGACACGGGCTTCTCCGCTGCTGCTATTAGAGTGGTGCTGCACTCGGCTAAGTGTGGAGGCTGGCACCGGTGAGGATCCATAATGGTGATCATCATGCAAATCAGCCTCCCATGAGTCGCTGCCCGCGGAGACCTTCCAGCTTTGCTTTCCCCCAGTGTCATTCCATTGTCCACAGATAAAGCGAACCATCTCCGCCACCAACCCCAGACGCCACCGAGATCGGTTCTCCTGACAGAGATTAGTGGGCAGCAATGAATCTTTCACTGGGAGTAGAAATATGATTTTATTTAAGAAAATAACCATCCGTAATTGGACTTCTGTCACTTTAAATTTTAATGGGGAGAGTAATATGGAGGCTGCTGGAACTTTAAATTATGGCTTTCAGAAGCCTCACACTGAATCTTTCAATTATTCTCTGTAAGTACTTTCTCAAAGCATGTGCCACCGTGACACTGATATCACAATTCACATCTAAATTCAAAACTGACTGCAAGGCTGTGAGCTTCGCGCCAGCGTGCGGGCTGCCTCGTTTTATCTCTGAACATCTGACCAGGCGAATCAAGAGGTGCCCTCCCAGAGCCCAGCCAGCTCTTTGCCAAATATTCAGATCCGCTGGCATGCAGATCTTCCCAGCAGTGGCTGGCCCTCCTACAGCCTCTCCCCAAGTGCTGGCCGGCTGCTCACTTCTCCCGGGTCCCCACTCCTGCCCTGGAGCCAGTGTACGCGGTTCACACGCAACCCCGGGGGACGGTTTGAATGCCTGTGTCTCCTTGAGGTGGATCTGAAAAAGTGGCTGGGCTGATGTTTGCAGGAGGAGGAAGACAGAGAGCAGAGAGAGCAGTCGGTCGGGTTTTACTTAAAATGCATTTATTAGGCCCAAGCAGAAAATGGAATTGGAAAGACAGGAGCAAGGGAAAAGTGAAAAGGCTTTCTTCTTCCTTTTATATTTTGGTGAGTTAACTTCCTTGGTACATACCCAATTTCTTTCATTATTTTAATATCTTCACGTTACAAAAAGTAAAATGAGTACATTTAACTTTATAGGTCTGGCTTTAGACTGCTTCAGTTATTTGAAAATGCATCCCCTACCTACAATGCCACATTTACAAGTGCAAATAACTATGTCAATCCCTCTGCACTGAGCATCTGCCATGAAAGACACCTCTCTCACACGTTAAAGTGGCTGGAGCATCAGCTATCTGACTTAGGAGGCTGCAGAACACATCGAGAGTGTAAAAGAAAGAGATTAAGGTGCCAACTGCACAAGAAAACAGCTTCCAGCCCAACTAGTCACACTTTCTCAAGGTAGACATGAAGACCCAGGTTGAAAGCCAGGCACAGTGGCCGCATACCTGTATTCCCAGCACTCTGAAAGGCTGAGGCAGGAGGGTTGCAAGTTTGAGCCCAGACTAAGCAACTTAGTGAGATCCTGTCTCAAAATAAAAATAAGAGAAGAGCTGGAGCTATAGGTCACTGTGAAGGCCCTGGGTTCAATCCCCAGTTCTGCAAACAAACAGGTCGAGCTGAGTGAGGCATTTCTTGATTCCTTCTGGGAAAGCTGGGTCTTGACTTGTTCATTTCCAATACTGCGCTGATGCTTGGACAGAAGGGGCCCAGCAGGAATGCTTTCGGGGTACATTTTGGAGGCAGCCACTCTTACAGGAGTTGTGAATGCCAGATGTCAAAGGAATCAGAGGATTCACTGAGCAGGCTCCAGAGGCACCAAATCATGTCTGAGCCAGGTTAAAAACTCATTCATCTTAAAAATAATATTAATAGGCAAAGAAGCTATTCGTTGAGGGTAGACATTCCCTAAGGACCAGATACGCTGATGGCATTCCAGTTCTGCCAGTAGAGAAGTTTCCTTTTACCCAAAGCAGCATAAGGCAAGTAACTTGCTTTTGGGATCCATGGGTGCCAGGGGCAGAAGGGCCACCTGTGGCACGGCTTTAAAATGAAGGTCCCAGTTAGCATTCTTAGCACCATTCCTGAGAAGGAGCTCAAATACCGTGCTACACTGAGGTCAGAGTCACTGTGCCCAGGTGGGCACTGTTCTAAAATGTGGACCATTTGTTTGCTTCAAGTGTACCAATAAACTTAATGGAAAAAAAGAAATAAAATGTGGACCATGGACAGAGAAAGAAAAGCACTAGCACCCACCTCGATTCCCAAGCTCAAAGTAGTAGAATTACAAACCCTGCTGGGCTTAAATATTGAAGGCTTGGGAAGTGTTGCAGACACCGAACAGTTCTATGCAAATCGCTCTCCCCAGACCTTCCTTGTGCTCCGGCTGGAGCCAGCCTTGATCAGGAACAACCAGACCACTGGGTTTCTCTTCGGGACTGGGCAGTGGGCACCTCTTCATCTTCAACTTCCTTCACTTCTGCAGAGGCTCCTTTTTCCCTCTCACACAAATTCGTCTCTTTTAACCAATTCTTCTTCCTCAGCCCTGTCCTTGTTTCACTCTAAATAAACAGAAGGTGAGAGGCAGTAGCATCAAAATAACATGGGGGCATCTTTCCCATCTAAAGATACCTGCCACCCCCATTTGGGAATTATTACATATACGAACCACTCACTATTCCTAGCTGTGTTAAGTTGTATCTTTTTAAGAGTTTGGGAATAGAAAAGCTGAAGATACCTGCACTAATTTTTGTGTGTGTGTGTGTGGATGACATCAGCTATTCCCATGATTTCAACCACCTACCGTCTTTATGCTGGTAACCTCACAAATAGTTTAAACCCACAACATAAAAGATGGCTTCTGACAGGCAGCAGACTAAAGTTTCAAATATTTATATATTTAATAGGTTTAGAAAAATGAAACTCCCATATCACACTGATGTGTCAAATGAATATTAAGTTTGCGTTAAAATAAATTTTGATATGAAACTGGACAGTTTAAAAAAATCTTCCAGGTAGTTTGAAGGTATTTGTTAAAGCGGTACATGAATCCATGGAGCTCAGGAAACTTGATATTAGAAAATAGGTCTGAACTCCTTAGCATGACCCTGGCAATGCTACACATCCTCTTTATCCTCAGCTGCTCCTCTTCACATTCCCCGTAAGTACTTATAAATATCTTCTGTGCATAAGCTTTGGTGCATAACAAAACACCCCAAACCTACCAGCTAGAATGACTTTTCATATAGCTCACAATCGTGTGAATGAGTTGGGTCAGTCGGTCGGGGCTGATGCCTGATTGTCCCTGGAATCCCCCATCCTTTGTGGTCAGATGGTGGATCAGCTGGTACCTGCACGGCCTAAGATGATCTTGTTATATGGTTGGTGTTTCCAAGAGCCAGGTCGGCTCTCCTGTTCATCCTCCAGGCTCATTCACACAATGGCCCCAGGTTCCCAGCACAGCAATCCCAAGTTTCTGCTGCCTGCCTGCTTGCTGATGTCCACTGGCCCGTGCATGTCACATGAACAGCCCAGCCCTGTGATGGCTCTTTGTCAGGGGTTAGAGTCGAGAAAGGAAAGATTCTGGGACTGTTTTACAATCGACCACTCTTGTCATCCCCTGCACATTCCAGGCATAGTCATACATATGCTCACGACATTTCTGTCACCTGAAATGAACTCTCAACCTCCTCCTGTCCTGGAAAATTATAATTTCTTAAAATTCAAGGTTCTGATCCAATATGGCATTTGCTGACATCGCCCCTCAAGGCAGAATTAATTATTTCCTCATATGTTCCCACGATTCCTGTATATGCCTCTATTACATCATTTGGCAAACTGCATTCTAATTATTTATTATGCCTTATAATGTCTTTCTCCCTAAATAGAAATAAGTTCATAACAAAGATTACAGTCTCACTGAAATAAAGCTATATTTAAAAGACTTAGGGTGCAGCCACACAAAACCCGCCTTACATGTTAACAGAACTAATTAGATCCACCTCATCTAACTTGAAAGGTACAAGGCAGGGTGATGTTTCCAGCCAAAAGCACTTTCCCTGTGGGACTGGCACAAAGCCTGAACTTAACTTCCAGCACAGATTATTCAAGACCTTAAAATGTTTCATGTGATGCAAAGAATGTAATGCGTCCCTAGGACTCAAACCCAGACGCCTGTGAGGTTTCCTCTCTGACCATTCAGTTAGTGCATCTCTCACACCACTCTGCTGCCCACTCAGACTAATCCGTGTAGTTGTAACATAGGTGACACAACTCTCACCATGCTGCCACATACATAGCAACTCACATTGAATCTGGATCTCTATTTGAAAAGCAAAAGGCTGGGGCATGGTGGCACACACCTGTAATCCCAGCACTCCGGAGGCCAAAGCAGGAGGATCGCTGTGAGTTCAAGAGCAGCCTGGGCTACACAGTGAGATCAAGGCCACCTTGTACTCCACAGGGAGATCCTGTCCCCCCTCCCCCGCCCCCTGGTCATTTTACCAAGAGCCAAGTCCAAGGCTGGGCTAGATCAGTGTTCAGGGAACACAACCAAGGAGTGAAACTCCCCCATCCCGGTAACTGTTCTCAGTGACACAGCACTCAGGGGTCCCTGTGTGATCCTGCTGGACAGCGATCAATCTAGAATCAACATTTATACATAGTGCTTTTAGGCAAGACAGCTGGGGAGTCAAAAAAGAACGGAAATCGCTCAAATTGTTACTCTCATCTTTTTAAATCCATATTCTCTCACTCTGTCCTGCTGACATTTAAAAGCGGTGATTGCTGGTAAACAAGGTATTTTCTTTCTACCTAAAGATACATTTTTTTGAAGTGAGAAAACAGAAAAGGACATTACAAACACATGATTTGAAACCTCAAATTATATCACTTCAGAAGGAAATGTTATCATTGAAATAGTGAGTCTTAGACACAGTGAAGTCTTACTCAAAGGAAAGCCAAATTTGCATAAAATATTTAAACTTCCAATATCCACGCAGGAAGTTGGGAAGTGGAAACAAAGGGCTGGCCTCTTTCTTTAGGGCATGCTGGGGCAGAAGGTAGGCTATAATTATGCTTTGAGAAGCTGCAGATATCCAAAAACAAAAATGAGTCTACACTTCCGACTTCTCTTTGAGATTTGCCTAAAATTCCAGCCAACTTAAATGGTAATTTTGAAAGTGATCATTCTTGTACGTTTGGTGCTATTAATAGATATAATTCTGTTAAGTATAATCTTGGTAGTTATTCAAACTGGATTGTATTCCTCCCCTCTCCCCTTTGGCAGTATTGGGGATTGAACCCAAGAACTGAGCTATGTCTCCAGATCCCACCCTACCTTTTTCTTTTTCATTTTTTTTTTTTTAAACAGTCTCACTAAACCAGGCATGGTGGCGCACGCTTGTAATCCCAGCCCTCCAGAGGCTGAGGCAGGAGGATCGCTGTGAGTTCGAGACCACCCTGGGCTACGTAGTGAGTTCTGGGTCAGTCTCAACTACATAGTGAGACCCTGTCTCAAAAAACCAAAAAAAAACAAAAAACAAAAACAAACAAAAAAAAAGAAACAATCTCACTAAGGTGCCCAGGCTGGGGTGGAACTTGTAGACCTCCTGTCTCAGCCTCCAAGAATGCTGAGATTACGGGCCAAAAGTGCATTTTTTTAATGCAAGGACAGGGCCCACTCCTAGCATTCTGCAACAATTGATTACTGGAATACTGAAAGATAAAATACTATTTTTTTCTTTAAAAATGAGTCTCTATGTTATCCTTCCTGGAGCTGTTTTCAAAGTTCACTGGCAACCATGAAATATTTGTGCACTCCACTCCATGTGAACTAAATTAATCTATATTTGTTTGTATTTAACACTAAAAATTCATCTCCATCATATTCCCAGTGATCCTCAGCCCAGCCATCCTGTAAATATCCTCAGTGTCCAAAATGTATCTGTTTTCTCTGTCTTTCTAATCCATCTCTCCCCACCTCCAACAGCCAGGTGGCATTCAACAAATGTTAACTTACACAGCTGACAAAGAAACACATGGATAGGACTTGCAGAGGACAAATTCTTTGGTTCAAGTTCTGAACAAGAATTCTAGAGAACCTAAAAACCCTAAAGATTATAGTGCCCCCTCATCCACAGGTAAACCAAAATGAATACAATGCTAAATCAGAATGGACTAAACTTACATATATGTTCAAATTAATCAAAATAGCCTCTACTGGCAACATTTTAGGTAAGTATATCAAAGGGTGAGAGCCTCTTCATTTTTCCCCTCATTATTGTGAGATCATAAGTGCATATTCAAAAAAAGAGAAACTGTATCTCTGATTTTTAGCACTTGTTCTGTAGGGTACTCCAAGTCTGGGTTCATATCATAAAACTGTGTCAAAATACTAATTATGAGTATGTGTGTTTTAAAATATAAAAAAGGAATCAACTGTTGTCTTCCAAGTTGCAAGTTGGCAAATTCTATTTCCGTATATGGTCAAACAACTTAGCATATGATTAGCAGCAATGTAACATATTGTTTTACCCACTGTTACAATTGTATTATGGTTGTGTATAGAAAAGGGTGGACAGCAAAGAGTTATTAGCAAACACTGAGAAAAATGTGAGAAGCACAAGTTCTTTGCATTTTATTTCGCTAGACATCAATTTTTGATAAAAGTAACAAGTACAAAATTATATTTGGACAAACCTTCCATAAATAATACAGCAGTCACAAAAATCTAGAATATAGATGCTAATTACAGAGCCAAATTAAAGCCACCACAGTTGCAACTAAATCTGAAATATTGTCACATATAATGTGATTCTTATATTCATAGTAGCAGATACTTGTTAATATTTGTGTTAACTTTAAATAGTTTATGCTTAGATAACATTATTTCAGTTGGTCTCTTTTCACTTTTATATTTTAAAATTTGAGTGTGATCTGTAAAAAGCTAACACTTCATTTGACATCCTGGGGTAGACATTTGTCTTAGAAAATGTTTGGATGCCTAGGACATCAGAACATTTGGAAGTCAAAAAATTCTTGGGAGTAAATGTAGAGGGGGTTTATCCCTGATTGTGTAATTATATTAAAACTGTAAAATGTAAAAACCCTATATTGACAGTAAATTGGATCAAGAATGTAAATTTAGGAACTAAACTGAGTAAAGCAGTAACTTGTTTTGTGTGCATATCTGATTGGGCCTCTGTTAGCTGTTTCTGATTTCAAAAACAGTAATTATTTTGGTGGCTTTGGCCTCAAGATAGGTGTGTCGTGGCCATTAACTAGGAAGCCAAGGTTATGTGAGCAAATAATACTGGTGAGCCAGCAGAATGACAGGTGGTATTTGCAAGCACCCAAATGGTCTCATCTTTCTTGAGATTTTATCACTGATTCGTCTTTAATCATGTGCAGCCTCTAAGGCCAGCAGCGTTTGACATATGGCACTTGAGCTACTTTTATCAGAGCTGCATTTATTTTATTGCTATGATCATTCTTGTTCCTTTTGCATGAATATGTTCTTGCACTTTGCTTTTTTCTTCTTTCTGATGATGGGTCAAATTGATAGGGCAGCTATAAAGCACCACACTCTAAAGCTCTACAGAAATAACGCCTATCTTCCTCCTTGCAAGAAATAACTTGTTGCCAATTAAATAACTGGCTGTAGAAGCAAACACCCTAATATAAGGACTTCTACTTTGTTCACTGCCATATTGACACAGCTTACAACATACCCTTTACGCCTTACCTTTTACAAAACTTCATCAATTTCAACTCTACCCACCCTTTATTGTCTGCAGCAGGACACAGAAGTTCCCTTCTAGTTGAAAGGAAATGTCCAGGGAAGAGGGGGTGTGGAGGAAGACATTTAGTTTACCCCAATGAAAAAGGACCACTCTGAATGGTTTCTGAGCACTTTTACCTCTTCTTCTACACTGTAAAATCAGCTGAGATATCTTTATCAGTGGTTAGAAATGTATCCTTATCAGTAACATGTTCATGAAAGATGGTATGTGCCTGAGCTACAAAATGTTTGGCAGAGACCCAAGAATGAAAATGAAAGAATACAGTAAAGAATTGATGGAGTTGTTTTGTGTTTCCACCCTATTCACTTTGGAGTATATTCTGTCGTCTCTCTTTGTTCCATTTGAAAGGACAATAAGCAAACCGAGAGAATGCCCGATTTCTATGACTTGATTCCATACATACCACACGATGATCCAGGCTGACAGCATTTGTACACACAGTGATGCCTACAATTGTGCACACGGATCCATCCTTGTGTCTCTTTCTACATTTTCCTATTTAGGATATTATCTCATGCAGGTCAGATCTCTTCTGTTTTGACAATCTAACTGCTGCCTAAACATTGCTTCACAAAATGAAGAGTAGGGCTTGATAATTAATTTCTGTAGTCAATGGTCTTCTCCCAGTGGGCAACTCCCCTCAGAACTTAGGAGCCACAGCAGCAGACCGTGTGAGTAAGGGAGCGAGACAATTCATTAGCAGATCCTGCACCAACTCAAAGTGGCGGGCAATGTCAGCCCCGGCTCTGGAGCTTCAATACTAATGAGAGTCATTGCATATTCATAACCCCAAATACAGTCAGCTTCTTGTAAAAACTTTTGTCACCCGGGCTTCATGGCAAGAGCAAAGCACCACACTCTTCGTGCCGTGGCCCTTCCGCCAAGAGAGTGTGAGCAAGATTGATTGTTTTGCAATGTGTCCTGACGGGGAACTAAAAGATGCTGCCCCAAGGGTCCTACAACAGCTTAGTGTGATTGCAAAGCTCCAAATAACCCAAGAAACAAGAAAGGAGGCAGTGGGTGAATGTGGATGACAGTATATACATATATCATACATAAAAAAAGAAACCAGAGAAGGTTCCGAACGAGGGCTTGGGCTTGTGGATTCCTCACAGTAATTCTTTGTTAGGAATGTAAAAGCACTTTCATAAAATCATATCATGAGGAAAGAACAGTGTGTAGCAGTAAATTTGTTCTCACCCTAAAGCAATACGATGGCATATCTTAATCGAAACCAATTTCTAAAACTGTCTCAAGTTTCATGTCATTATCAATACCAAAGCTTGGCGAACGGAACCCAAAAACTCTGCCACGCTGGAGCTACCTGCGATCCAATTCCTTCATGCCTCTTTGTTCTGTTGTCACCTGTCTGCCTTGCTTTGTCACCATCATCTGCCCCATCACGATGGTGGGTTTCCAGGAGTGAGCCATTTACTGCACCTGCCAGGAAATGTGTAAGGGATCAGCTCTACCCCAACGACCCTAACTATCTGTCTGTTTGGGGCAGCTGCCAGCAACCCCTGAAGTCAAAGAAGGGAAATGTAAGTTTCAGCACCCTCTTTGAAAACACCTTGAGCATTTTTTCACTTATAATGATGTCTCCAGTTGGAATGGCAGCACCCTTCCATATTTTTCTGACAGGCATGCAGGCTATAAATGACCCATAAAAATTAAATAAACAGGACAGTGAAAGAAAACTTTCTAAACTTGATCCTACTTGAGTCATCAAAAGCTATTTCCAGATGCACAATGTGTATAAATACCTACATAGCTGGAGACAAATTAGGGATATTGAGATGGGGGGGTAGAGGGTGAGGTGCGGTGGGGGTAGGGTCTCACAAAACTGTTTTATATCTTAGTCACAGACACACAAGCTGTGAAAATAGAAGGGTTTGTGTTTATGATTGATGGAGGTAACTGATTATCCACAGATATTTTAAGTGTTGCGACATGGAATTGTCAGCTCTATCAGTTTGATTGCAGTAAAACATGAAAACATTGACTTTTGTCTAGTTAGAGAAATTTATTTTTCCCAGAGTGACAATCCTTTAAGTAGAAGTGAGGCAGCTTGCCAGACTTCCATGTCATACACTGAAGTTTGCAAATGCAGCCCATATTTTCTAGTTGTTCGAGGTTCGATGAATGGTACACAGGTCCTCTGCAAAGAGTCTTACAGTGAGCAGGATCCTGCAGAGTACTGTAAGTACATTCTGTAAGTCTGAGAAAGATATCGGCTCACATTGAAAGAGAAAAAATCCCTGCTTTGTATTTATGTAGTATATGATAGCTGTGCTCCTCACTTATTTAAAATCTCTCTCAAAAATAAAATAACATTCCTTGGACCACCATGCTGTGAACAAGTTTGATTAATATGTTTTGTAAGCCTGAAATACATGCTCATCATAACTGTCAGTGAGCTGACAGCTTTCAAAAGTCTTTGTTCCCAAAATGAGTAATTTGCCTGATTTTCTTTAAGATACCATATTCCAATCTAAAAAGGAAGATGTTAAAATCAAGTAAATTCTACTAGAATTTGATTGCTGTTAAATCAGCCTTGTATCCTGGGCCTTTGTGTATACTATATGCATGCATACTACTTAACATAATAAATATTCCACATCTTTTTTACCATATTGCTTGTCAGAACACCACCGCCTTTCATTGGGCAGAACTGTAGTTCTGTGTTTAAAACCTAGTTCATTATAACAATCAAAAACGTCAGGTGTTTTTATATAGGCAAACCTTTGAATAACACCTGTGACTAGGAAAGCACCACTAGACCTGATGATTTCAATGAAAACACCAGTCGAAGGACAGCTGTGGTCGGTCATTCGTTCTACTGGAACACCAACATCTCTTAAATTTGCTGCACATTTTCCATGCATTTATCAAGATCATTGGAATACAAGATGTTCTGTAGACCAGGGGACCACTAAGCTCTCCACGTCTGAGTTCTGCCAACAGCCGCAGAAAAGACTTGGAGCTATGGAAGGTACAGAGGTACCTGAGCAGCTAAAAAAGCTATGCCAACTAGGTTACTCCTTCCACTTACTCTATTAGCCAAGCCTTATGGTTTATAGCTAGACATCCTCCTAAAGCCACATGCAATTACTGGTGGGACCTTTGTAAGGTGACCGGCTCACAAGGCCATTACAGCTGATTGCCGTTAGGTGGTGGGTCTGGTCAGAAGAGGTGGGTCACTGGGGGCGTGGCCCGGAAGGTCCCATCTGTCTTCCCCGCTCCTCCTTTGACTCTGCTTTTCCGCTGCCGTGCCTCTCTGCCGTGCTGTTCCTTCTTTGGGGCCAGCTGGCCACGGGCTGACACGCAAACCAAAATAAACCTTTTCTCCTTTTAAGTTGTGGGTGTCAGGTATTGCGACTCAGCAAAGAAAAAGTCACTGAGACACCAACGGAGCGGGGCACGGAACAGGGGATTGTGTCGCTCTCATATGAGAGAGAGTAATAACTATTATAAGTGATTGTAAATTATCCACTCCTCCAACGCTTTATTCCACCTACCTCTAACGTTTCATTGCTATTCCATAGCAGAACTCTACAAAGCACCCCGCCCGTACACTCCCTACAATTAGAGTTCCTTTGTCAATACAATTTCTGACTTAATTCAGTACTACTTTCAGATCGCGCTCACAAAGGTTAAAATTGCAGATCATTTCCCACATATCATTTTTGTAATTTATATTTTTCCAAACTCTCAGAGAGGTTCATTTTTATAACAATAGTTCTTTTTACTCTTCTTCTATTACCTTTGTATGTTAACCAATTTTCATTTTACTATTTTCCAAATCCCAAGAATCCAAAGGTTTTGCACATGCTATCTTTGCTGCATTGTGAGTCTATTGCTCTTGTTCATTCTGCTATATGCATTTTCCAACTTTTAATGAAGTTTATTTTCATTCTTCCTTTCCTCTATGATCACCTCTTATCATTGCTGATACTGTGGCACTCTTAAAAACAATGCTCTTTCATGTTTTACATACTAACTTCCCCACTTTTTAAAATACATCTCTTACACCATTTTTGCAGCTGGCTCACAAATCAGGCTCAAAAGAAAATAATTCATGCTGGGGATTTAGCTCAGTGTTTCTGGCACCTGCCTCACAAGCTCAAGGACCCAAGTTCAATCCCCAGTACCAAAAAAAAAAAAAAAAAAGGATTCATTTGCTTCCCCTTTGTTAGTTGTTTGCTTTTGCCTTTAAGGAAATGAAAATTTCCTTGCAACCAACCTAAAAACAAAAAACAATACATGCACTTTATGTGCTTATCATTCCATAATTTTACTATTCTGAAACTGTTTTCTAAAACAGGAAAGCAGCGACTGACCCCACTAGGATTCAGGTGGGATTCCTGTCTTTTTTATATGATTGGTGCTGCTTTCCAGCACCCAAACTTGGTACAATTGCTAAAGTAGCAAGAAGTAGGATGTTTTTAACATTTCTCCTTTGCGCTCTTATCTATTTCAAATCATTTTTACACCATCTGTCCTCTGTTTACTTGCTTGCTTGCTTGTTTTGCATTCCTCGGGATGCCACTCATGACCTCAGCTCTGCTAAGCAAGTGCTCTACCACAGCGTGACATACCCAGCCCTGCCCTCTCACTTCTAAAGGTCAATGTGACCTTGTCGTTCTACTGATGGTAGTCACCCTTCCCATGATTATAAACTTAAATAATGATGCTGATCAGCATTTCCACACTTCACTCCTTCTCATGCCTTATTTCACATGCACAATTTTACTTGCACCTAAAGTAAAAGTAAAACATGGCTGCCTCCTAAATAAATTTCTCCCTAATTATAGCCTCCCTCTCAATTCCCTGAACTACTGGGCCAAACACAGACTTTGCCTTAGTGCCTAATTTGTTTTTCTATATGTTCTTTTTGTCTAAGTGTCTATAAACATTTATCCACAATCTTCACATTAGCCATATTTAAAAGGACAAATAGTCCCTTCTTACAGCTCATGAAATATTTGATGTACCCTCTCTTACATGAAATTATTATGGCATATGAAACTATTTGATGTATCTTGTTTCACCGCTGGAAGGAATGATCCTCTAAGCGCAGTGCTTTTCTAACTATATTCAGGGTTGCCTCTTCTCCTTCTGAGAAGAAAATTCATAAAAGAAGCACAAAAAAGTTCCCAAACCAAATAACATACTCTAGCCACAATTCATTCAGCAAACCATTTCTTGATTTCCATTTCTATTTTGAAATAATTCTATACTTGCAGAAAAGTTTTAAGCACACAATAAAAAACTGTATGTGCTTCACCTAAACTGTTAACATTTTGCCACAAATTTTTATTATTCTTCCTTACCCTCCTTCTCCTCCTCTTTCTCTTTGTAGATGCAATTTTATTTTTCTGGATTTATTGAGCACTAAGTCTCTGACACAGTGTTCCATGGCCTCTAAACATGTCAGTGAACATTTCCCAACAAAAAAGACATCCACTTAAATTATCAAACTGCAATAATCAAAATTTGGAAATTCACTGTTGACACAATGCTTTTATCTAATCTAATACATAGAACTTATTGTAATTTGTCAGTTGTCCCAAAAATGTTCTTTACAGAAATTTTTGTCTGCTCCAGATTCAAGCTTCCCATATCTTTTACAATACTGACCTTTGTAAACAGTAGCTGCAATTTCCTTTGTAAAATCCCTCAATTTGAATTTGTCTAATATTTCCTCCTAGTTAGATTTAGGCTATGCATTTGGGGCAATAATACTACACAGATGATGATGTGTTCTTCTCCATGTATTACAGCAGGAAGCATGTGATCCTGGTTTGTCCAAGTACTGGTAATGTTAACTTGGATGTCTTAAGTGGTTAAGGTGGTGTTTACCAGGTTACTCCAAAGTTCTTTGCAACTAAAAACTGTCTTAGCTTGTGTAATTAAAAAGCAATTCATGGGGAGATTCTTAAAGTTTGTGGATACGCTGGTCTTCATCGAATTATCACCCCCTAGGTTAGCATCTAGTAATCATTCTTGTCTGGCGGTTACACAACGGTGATTTTTCTAACACTGTCATTCATCCCACATTCACCAGTGGGTATCAGCTATTGCTGAATGTACCTCAAAGGTCCCTGCAGTAAAGGTTGACAGCCCAGGGCTGGAAGACGCTGTGTACCTTTAGGAAGAGGAGCCCGATGGCAGTCACTCAGGTGGTTGGCAGTGTGTGCGGGAAGGAGACGGGAATGCGCCATCTCCCTCCTTCTGTTTCTGACTTCTTGGCTGACAGGTGAGCAGCTGTGCTCTACCGTGCACTCTACCGTGAGGCACTGTCTCCCCACAAAGCAACAGGCCCAACAATGTATCACAGACCTGAACCTCCAAAACCGTGGGCCAGATAAACTTTCTCTCTTAAGAATTAATTATCTCGGGTTTTCAATGTAGTCATGGGGTACCTGGCACTGAGAGTATCCTGCTCCATTATTTGTTTATTGTTAGGTATGGATTGATGAATTTTTAATGAATTGAAATCTATCATTCTCATTATTTTAAATCTCAAAGTATTCCAGATCTGGCCAACAGGAGCCCTTTTTGTCTGAATTCAAAGGCATGTCCTCATCATAATTAGGGCTGTAATATCACTTTCATTTTTATTTTATGTTTTGGGATTTATTTCCAAACAATCCCTTAATACTTTTGAAATCTTTTATTCAATTTTTCCCCAATTTCCCTCACTTCAATTCAGGTTTGTATAAAAAGTACCTAGAAAAATAAAGACAGTAAATAATAGTACCCTTTGTTTCTGTGGCCCCGCTGGTCACCACACTGTCCCTTCAATCCACCAAGGGTGGACTAGCATTCAGGCCAGGCATCACTGTCCCCTCTAGAACCCCTTTCTATGCACGTGGAAGGCTCATTCCTCCATCTCCTTCAAGTCAAACAATTCTCCCAAGAGGCACAAACATCCTCTTCTCCGGAAGGCATTCTCTGAGTATGACAGAGCAATTTTCTTTTTGTTGTTGTTGTTGTTATTTTGCATTTTACAGTAATGAAGAGCAAACCTAGGGCCTCACACATGCTAGGTGAGGCTTCCACCTTTAAGTCACCTCCAGGACCCAAACTTTAAAACTGTTTGAAAACTTCCATAGCAACTCTTCCATTCACAAAACTTCATTCCAAGCAAGACGAGCAAATGACAATGGGTTTAACTAATCAATGGTTAAGTCAGAAACATTACATTAAGCCATTATTTTACTGTAGTGGATTGACAAACTTCTTAAAGTGTATTATGGTGTACACCACTCTTCTGGATTATGGAAATAAAGTAGATGTTACCCATCCCACCATTTCTGACTTCCTTATTCAATACTATTTATTGCTCCCACGTAGCCACTCTGCTATAGAGTTCATCTAATGTTTAAAACTGTTGGAGTCTTAAAAAAAAAAATCAGTCAATAAGGATAAAACAGAACTATTTGTCTTTTCCTATGGGACACTCTTTAAAGAAAGTGCTTTTAACTAGTAACACTCACCATTTGCTTTTCCCAAGTCTTTAAAGAAACAAAAACCCCCAACAATCACAGATAATAAGCAACATCAAAGAGATAGCTACAGGCTTTACAAGCAGCCAAGCCATTTCACACATTCAGCTCACAAATTCACTTTCCCCTGAGCACATTCCCTCAGTGTACCTACAATGTGACCACAGTATACCGCTTGGGGTGACAGGTCTCCTCCCTAAAATGCATAGCAAGTTCCAAGTCTTACTGGGCTTTCCCACAGCAAACGTGGTCAGTGATTACCATGTGTCTTAGAAGGTCTTACACTTCTGAAACTACTTGAATAGTTGTTTTCTAAAACCACTAGCACACTGCAGACCTTCTAAGGTTTATGGTTTCCAACTGCTGTATAGGGTAGTAGACTCTTCCCCTCAGTGTCTGTTCCTTAAATTACTTAATGGATATCTTTTAGATTTTTGAGGTGCTTCTACACTGCATAGCCAATGCATTTGTTAACACAGTGAATAAGCAAATGCTCTCAAGCCAGAAAATGATGAGGTGTCTCTTTAGATAAAATTCTACTAACCTATAACTTATTATTCAAGGGTAAATGATGGGAGTATTATAATTCAACTCTCATAGCTACTTGATCTCCATAGTGAAACCCTGGCATAGTTTATACCAATGATATACTCGCTAGCTTAATTCATCTCCAATATACCTATTTTAGGCCCTGAAATATCTATCTGATTTAAAGTAAGGCTGACAATCTCTCTTTTTTTGTACCTGGGATCAAAGCTGTACTTGAGAGGCAGGTAGTGGAACCACTGAGCTAAATCCCCAGCCCAATTCGTTTTTGTTTTATTGAGCATATTCCTCACCCTTTGTGCTGGGGATTGAACCCAGGGCCTTGTGCATGCTAGGCAAGCACTCTACCACAGAGCTGCAGCTCCAGCCCTTCCTTTTTTTAAAAGTATGAATTTGCTGCCCATTGTTTAAATAATAGTGTTTGTTGTCCTTAATATTTGTGATGGTTAATCTTGTCGAGTTGATTGGTTTATGAGTCCCTAGGGGATTAGTAAAGACACTTGTGAGTGTGTCCCAATGGGTCATGGAATCATGACCTTCGGGACTATATGTGGTCGCTGACAGAGGTACTCTGACGCTGACCTCTGCTTTCTGTACACCATGAGCTGGGAAGCTTTCCTCCACCACACCCTTCTGCTCTGACGTCTCTGCCTAGAGCCAGGTGATCATGGGCTGAAATCTCTGAAACCATGAACTAAAAATAAACCTCTACTCCTTTAAGTTGCATGTATCAAGTATTTTGTCTCAGTGACACAACCTTGGCTAATACAGTATTCAATTGTTTAAGCTAAGACGCATACCTTAGTATGCAGTCTTCCGATATACAAAAAATTATGTTCACCAGACACGATGTAATACAACTTACTGTTCTTGAGGCCTAGTTCTGTGATACAGTGGCCAGTAGTCACACATAGCCATTGAGCACTTGTACCGTATCTGGTCCACATCAAGATATGCCATACAAGTCACACCAGATTTCAAAGATTTAGTATGAAGACAACGTAACATGTATCACTAATAATTTTATGTGGATTACATATTGAAATATTTACATATACTATGCTGAATATATTATGACAGTTAATGTCATCTGTTTTTGAAGTGTTTTTTAAAACATGGCGGCCCGAAAGTTGTAAATTATATATGTGACTGAAATGTGTGGTTTGCCTTTTATTTCTATAGAGATTGGAGATGGCCGCTCTAACCTAAAGCAAGCAACAGTCACAGTTACAAGACCAGTTCCCTTGAGTGCCATAAGTATCCTGCCACAATACTACTTTCTTGATTTTTTGAGATTATTAGCAGAACATCAAACTGCATATTCAACAGAAGACTAAGATTAGATGAATTAAGTTTGTAGTGAATAAAATAATAAATCTTACACATACTAAGGTTATCATGGTGATTAATGAGGCAGCCTAGCAAATACTTGCTGTAACTATCTTACAAATGACTACCACGCCATCATTTTAACATAAAGTGTACAGATTTTTTTAATCTCATTTCTGTAAACACCATAGTGAATAATCCTATAAACAGTTTATTGTCTACTGAGATCTTTATTTCGATATTCTATTTGCTCCAAATTCAACATGTCCAAAACTGAAATCATTATGTTGCTGGGGGGGCGGCAACTGTTGCTGGTGTTTGTATGTCTCAGACTGGAGGTGGTGCCTGCCCCCGAGTTAGAGGGTGCATCTGCTTCATGACCGGGGTGACAACTATGTCACCTCCAGGACAAAGGCTTGGGAAATCTTCTGGCAGCCTCTTAGAGGGTTGGAGGACACAGACCCACAGAGTGCACAGCCTCTACCTGGAATCTAAATCACGGGACGTGGCAACCCTTTACACACACAAAGAACATGGTGCTCATTTTGCTTTGAAAAATAAGCTAACTCTACCTGAGCTCAACGCTTCCATTTTACACAAATCTGTAGAAGCACAGTAAGCCCACCGAGCAGCTGTTTGCTGTTTAAGAGCTACTTGACACTCACATCCTCTTTTATATTCTCAGTCTTTGCACAAGAGTCACTACCCATCACACTGTCCACGTCACACCTGACTGCCAACCTCAACTACTGTCCCTCATCCACCAAGCCCACCCACTCTAGTGAAATAATTAAGACCTACTTAATAGTCTCAATTATTTGAGACCTTTTAATAGTCTCTTAATAGTCTCAATTTATTCTTCTTCAATTCTTGCAGATCATCTACTTCGCTTCATTTATACTATTACTCTGGTTTAGGTCATTTTCCTTCTCACCTAAATGCCTAATTTGTGTCACTGCCTCCAGTGTTATCCTGTTCACTCTGCTCTTCGTATTGTAGTACGAATGGTCCCATTTTTCATTTCTTTGCCCATGATAATGTCTTAGGGTGATGAAGTATTTCAAGGTCACAACTTATAAAGCAAATGACAAGTTGGATACTGTGACCTAAAATGAGCACTGCAGAAGGCTTACTAGAATTGTCAACTGTCCTTTCTTCTTTGTGTATGAAGATTTCTAGTTACTGTGATTTGCAGTTACTATGATGTGATAAACACATAAATTGGGCGGACTGTGGTTATCATTTCACAACATAAGTACATATCAAAACATTATTTGTATACCTCAAATATAAACAAGTTTTATTTGTCAAGTAAGTCTCAGGAAACTAGGGGAATGAAGAGATTTGAGCCCGCCTAACTCAGTGACTTTCTCTGTTACAACTAACAACCAGAAATGTGCCCAACATGCCACTAATTGTCATTGTTACTTTATTCATTGCCATTCCTTCAGATATTTATTCCGATGAAGAAAATGTTCTAGCCATGAGCAAATACTGTCTTGTTACTAGACATCACAGGGGTGATTAACATCTCATCCTTTCATTTTGGCTCATGGCATCCTTAAAGAGCCTTCTTTTCTTTGAAAATGCCTAACATTAGGCATGCTCAGTTTGGCTGAATGATGAAGAGGAGCTCAGACAAGTGTCACATGAGCCTGTGACCACTGCACTCTCCCCTAAAGTCCCCTCTGCCTTTGACAGGTTCCCCTGGCTCTCGTCTGTTAAAGCTTCTCTTCTTTGTTGTTTAGTGTAATTTTTCTCTTCCCCAGGAAGTCTTCTCTAACTCCCAAAGCAAGATTAGATGTCTTTCCTCTGTGGTCCCTGGGCACTTAATGCTCACTCATGTTTTAGCATTTAATACACAGTATCAAAATTATCTCCACATTTGTCTCCCATCTAGCTTGTAACCTCCTTGAGGACAGTGAGTCTAACTCACCATTGACTCCTCCACAGCAGCACCGTGAGTGGCACACAGTAGGTGACCAATAAGTAATCTGCATTATAAAGAACAATCAGATCAATTTCTGGAAAACCTAAAGGGACTTCTAATATGAAAAGAAAGGGAAGATGAAAAAGATTTACAATGTGAAATTGTCTTAACTCTACCAAATATTCTCTCTCCTCTCTCTCTCTCTCTCTCTCTCTCTCTCTCCTCTCCCCCCCCCATATATTTTGATGGTTAATTTTACATATAACTTGACTGGACAAGGGAGTGCTCACACATTTTGTAGAACATTGCTTTTCAGTATGTCTTTGAGGTTTCTTATGGATAAGATTGCCATGTGAATTGGTGTGAATTGGCGGACCTATTTTTTTGTGAATAAAGCTTTGCTGGAACAGAGACACAGTATGGCTTCCTCTGTGAAACAATGGCAGAGCAGATCAGCAAAAAGGAATGAGTTGGAATAAACCTAAAAATACTGATTTGGCCCCGACAGAAAATGTTTACTGAGCCCTACTTCTAACACAGATTTGTTTAATTTTATATTTTTATTTGTACATATTTCTCATATATGTGTACCTATACATAATATATCTTAAATCTTTTTTCCCATTCCCCTCCCCTCTCTTCCAACCTTTTCCTCTCCTCATTTACAAAAGCTCTGTTCCTATTTTTTCCTTGCATTCTCTTTTTTTTCTCTCCTTTTCCCTTCCTTCCCTTTCCCTTGCCCCCACAGATTCTGGGAAGCAGGAAGAACATGTTCAAATGGGAAAGGTATAACACAGATTTTACCACAAGTTCTGAAATGATATGATTTCATCTTAGACCATTAATAAACCCATTAATAAAGGTTTTCCTGCCCTTCTTCTCATGGGGTACAAAATCACCATAACTGTCCGGATAGTGGGGAAAAAATTGAGAGATATCTTAATGGTCTCTAGGAATTCAAAATTTTGTCATGAAATATATACAGAGACAAAGGCTGGCCTCGTGTCTCTTTTTCTTTGCGTAGCCTCAGCAGTGACTGAATGTGGCTGAGCAAGTCTGTTAAGCATGACTGTGCAAAAGAATATGTAAAATCCCACTCTGTCACAACCTGATAGTTTGAGTACAATGGCTGCACAGATCTGTTCTGAGCTTAATGAAAAGGACAGGAAGGCAGGTTTATTAGTCAATGTTTTTCAGGGAAATAGAACCAACAGGAGAGATTTCATATAAAGAGTTGGGTTACATGATTATGGAAGCTGACAAGTCCCAAGTTTTGCAGTCAGCTGCAGATCCAGGAAGAGAAACAAAAGAGCCCATGGAGTGAGTTCCAGCCTAAACGCTGGCAGGTTTGAGATCGAACTCATGTTTCAGTTCAAGTTCAAAGGTGAGAAAAGACCAATGTCCCAGCACAAGTAGCCAGGTATGAGGAGTTCCTCCTTAGTCAGTCTTTTTGTTCTGTTCAGGTCTTTAACTGACTATACAAAGCCCACCAAGTATATAAGGGAAGGCAGTCTGCTTTATTTAATTGACCAATTCAAATGTTAGTCTTATCTAGAAATACATTTATAGACATACCAGAATAAAATCTGACCAAATGTCTGGGCACCCTGTGGCCCAAACAAGTTGACACATAAAATTAAGCATCACAGCAAATGGACAGATAAGAATCAGACTTTCTATTAAGTAGAGTTCAGGACTCACATACATACATAATATTCTTCAAAAATTTTTTATTGTTGTTCCATAAATGGATAGAACAAATAGAATTTTTAAATTATTTATAAACATATGTAAGAGAGCAATTCCATATACTAAAAAAAAAAACCTATCATTCAATGTTAGAATTAGTACTTCCTGAAGATACAAATACAAATATCTGAAAATGTATAAGACAAATTTTATCCAGGGCTTCTTGAAAGTAATGGTTTATATGTTAGATTACACTCTTTTCTGGAAAGCCTCATAAAGTAGAGCATTACAAAAACTCTCACCAAGATGAATAGAGTTTATATTTATATTTATATATTCCTTTTCTCTCAACTAATATTTCAAGCATTTCTTACAATTATAAAGGCCTGAATGCAGCTCCAATGCGGATCATCTTACTTTACTTCTTTATTCCTAGCAGGACAAACACATTTTAATCTTCTAAAATACCAAAACCAGACCATCCATTAACTACATGCTCCAAATGTTCACTTTCTAGTATTTTTACTAAAACTAATATTACTTCCTGTGAATATGTTAGAGATAATGGTAAGATACCAGGGTTATAAAAACTAATCAAGTATAAACAATTTGCTGTAAATCTTACTACTTTATTAAAAAATTCTATTATGAACCTCACACTTTACAAAAGGCAAGACCAAGTGTTTTCACAGAATTACAGTGTTTTCTGCTCTACTGCTTTGAACCCAACAGAGTAAACACAAGTTAAGAAATTCTATTTCCAGAGGTCTGCTGACTTCCCTGATTATTGTTTTGCATAGACAAGTAAATACCTATTAGAGCTGTGTACTATGACCAAATATCAGAGTTGGAGTAAGAGGTATCTAATGGAACAATAGCTTTTAAAAAGATCCTTTGTCTTATGTCTACTTGCCACCAAAACTGAATAAAAAACAAAATATCATGTGTATATTTCTGGCATATTAGTGCTCCAACTTGGGATATTGATTGATGGCTCTGACAGGCTATTAGGTAGGGCTAGAAGTAGATGCAACTGACTTTAAAGAACTTGTTTTGTAGCATGAGAGTGCTGTTAAGAACATTCCAAACAGAAATGTCATTTTCTAACTCTTTTGTGGAATTTTAAATTAGGAATGGATAAATTCTTTATGAGGACCATGCACATCCTCCACTTCCTGGTGTGCCACTTAGAAAAATGCCCCCAAAATTTGGTCAGTGCTCATTTTAAGCCATTTCTCAAATTTTATGCATAAGTTAAAAAGCAATTTATTCCATGTGTTTCTAATTCATTTATACTTTTGTCACCAAAAGTTTATTTTATAAGATTCACTTTAGTTTTTGTCCAAGATGCCTTATAAGGTTTGGTTTTCTGCATAACACGTTGAAAAACTCTTATTTTGAAAAGAGAAATAGCTGTGCAACTTTGCACCTCAAAATTATTAATTGTGTTCAATGAAGTCTACACTTGGCAAAACATTTCCATATCTTCAGTTATATTTTCTTTAACATTTCTTATAGATTTATGGGCCCAGATATGGCTAGATAAATAACACATGATATATATCACCGTTATTTAGGCAGTATCTCTAAAATTGTGTTCTGCAGAGCACTAGTGTCTCAAGAAACGTTAAGAGGTTTTCATGGAAAAAACCCCAATAGCATAAGACATAGTACCAAAATCAACAAATGGGATCATACAGATTAAAAAGCTTCTGCACACCAAAGAAAACAATGGAGTCAAGAGACCACCCTCAGAAGGGGAGAAAACTTTGCCAGCTATTCCTCAGACAGAAGACTAATATGTAGAATATATTTTAAAATTCAAAAACACTAGACTCTCCTGCCCCAAAAAATACCCAATCAAAAGACAGTCAACTGAAATGAATCGACATTTCTCAAAAGAAGTAAAAATGACCAGTAGATACATGCACCAAAAAAATATTCAATATGCCTGGCCACCAGAGTGGCACAAATCAAAACACCACGGAGACCCATCTTACTCCAGAAAGAATGGCCATCATCAAGAAACCAAATAACAGCAAGTGTTGGCAAGACTGAGGGGAAAAAGAACTCTTCCAAACTGGTGATGAGAGTGAAAAGTAGTAGAATCGCTATGGAAATCAGTATGAAGATTCCTCAAAAAGCTAAAAATAGAAATTCCATTCAACCCAGCTATTCCCCTTATAGGTATCTTCCTGAAAGAGTTAAATACATCATATTACAGTGCTACATGAATACCCATGTTTATGGCTGTACAATTCATAATAGCTTATTCTTGGAAGCCAACTTTCTATCCATCAACAGACAAATGGATAAAGAAAATGTGGTGTTTACACACAATGGAGTACTACTCTGTCATAAAGAATGATAAACTTCAGTCATTTGCAGAAAAATGGATGCACCTTGAGACCATAATGTGAAATGAAATAAATCAGATGCACAAGCTTAAATGCTGCATGGTTTCTCTTATAGGAGAAACTCAAAATGTAAATACAGAACAAAATAAAAGATAATAGGAAGCAGGGAGATGGATTTTGTTCAAATGGGAAGGAGATCAAGAGATAAGGAGGAAAGGGAAAGGGAGATTTTTTTAAAAAAGAATTAAATTGTGTATATTCATGTACCAACTCGCCACAAGGAATGTAATCACAGAGTAATGCAATCATGTACTAGTAAAAAACAAAAAGTAATTAGGTAAGTGTAGAAAATGTTGAATTAGAATCAAACAGGTTTGTTTACTGCAGGATTTCTCAGAATACTTATGTGCATAATGAATATTCACGCAGCAGACATCAGAAGCACTGTTTCTCAAACTTACCGAACAGTGTCACTCTTTCAACAAATCTCTTACCTTATATGATTTTAATATTCTCTAAAATGATTTAAAAATCTTATCTACATGGTTTCACATAAGTAAGGAAGTAATTTCATTTATTATCACTGAAGTCTAGTTCACAAGAGTTTTCCAGTGAAAAGTTTTTGATGAAAACTGACAGCTGTTAGATTTTTTGTGAATTAAAAGTACCATACACAACCATTTCTTGACTGTGACTAAAATCTATTTTTATTCTAAATAGACTTTTCCCATCAATTGAGCACAGTTCAGACTCATCTTCCAAACACATGCATATAAAGAACTAATTAGAAGTTATTTAAATATTAGCTTAATCAGGACACAATTTTGACATTGTTAAGCAAGCTTCATGGCACAGTGGGCCTTCTATTTTGCTTATGACTAAGGCTCCTCCTGATAGGAAGGACTTCCGTACCATTGGTATAGCAGTAAGATAATTCTACTGTATCCCCAAATCACATAACGCAGTCCACAGACCACTGGAAATCAATTTATAATTATGTAAATTTTAAATAATGTGCACCATCACTCATCTTCAATTAAAAAGAGAACAGAGAACACTCTCTGTTAAGAAATACACTATGTTTTAAAACAATAAACTAAACTACAGTGTGAAATATACAACAATTTTGTTAAATTCATAGACACTTTTGGCAAAGTAAAAACAATGATAACAATTATCCTCAAAGAACACTAACAAAATTTTAAACACTCCAACAAGCATTATCTACTCCTGAAGGATTTAACTACTGTAAGAATTATTCTCCAATCTGTATAACTGGATAAATACATGGAACAAAAGTTTTCAGATACTGGGTAACAGGCAACGTAAGACCTGTCACTCCTGAAAGGAAGAAAACAGAATTGAGCTTGCTGATTGTTCCAGCTTCTCACTTGGAAGCATTTCCTAGGCTTTGGATCAGAGACAAAGGATTTAAACAGAGCCCAGAAGTCACAGAGAGATAGGATGACAGTCACAGGCATCTGCAGAAGATGATCCCACGAGAACTGTGGGGGAAATTACCATACAGGAGGCATCTGAACAGACAGAGCTCTGAAGGTCGGCAGAAGATCTCTAAGCTTTGGCTACATATTGAGCTGCATATGCATGAACTAAAACTTCTCAAGCCCGAGGAAAGAAATAAAAGAAAACAGTATACCAGACAGTGCCCACAGTTCACACAGAGCTAAGAATACTTTGCACTTGCCAGAGCAGCAACACCATGTAATGTCTGAGAATCAGAAAAGGCTGCAGGAGGGTCTCTTAGGCTTAGACTAACAGCTGCTCAGAAACCTGAACAAAGATTACATGCAAGGCGTGGAGGATAAAACTGATCCCCAGTAACTTAACTGCGCACCAAAACCAAGCTCCATGCTCTCTAAAGGAATGTAACAAAACCCAACACCAGCAATGTAAAATTCATAACGTGCAGTATCTGACCAAAAAAAAAAAGATTTCAAAGAAGCAAGAAAATATCCATAACTTAAAGAGCAATTAATAGATACTTGAAGAAAAGCAAAAAAATAGGATGACAATGTGGAAAGAATTATCATAAAAGAACATTAAAACAACTACATATCTAGGATCGAGGGTGAAGTAGAAAATATGAATAAATTGAATAAAAATATTTTAAATTCCACAAAAAGACAGATATTGAAATCTGAAATGAAAATTACTATGGCTAAAATAAACAGAGAAAAGACCAACAGAAGGAGAAAAGATCAATGAACTTGAATTCGTTGCAATGGAAACTATCCAAATTTGATCATAAATAGAAAAAGACTCCCAAAATTAATATAGTCTCAAGCTACCAATATGAACATACCATAGAAGCTAATTTACATGCAGCTGGACTACCAGAAGAAAAAAGGGAAAGAGAGGGAAGATTTCAAAAATAATCATCATGAATTTTGTAAATTGGTGAAAAATATAAATGGCAAATGCAAAAAGCAAAAAAATTCATGAGCAGAATAAACCTAAAGCAAATCACATATTAACATAGTGACATAATCATAATACAGTAAGGACACAACAAGCCACAACATAATCAAACTACTGGAAACAAGAAATAAACAAAAAAAATCTTTTAAAAAGTCAGATTTAAAAAAAGATTTTGTGCAGGACAACATAACCAAACAACATAAAATCTTCTAATAAAAACTAAGAAAGGTGGTGAGGATGCAGCGCAGCGGTGAGGCATTTGCCAAGCATGTGTGAGGTGCTCTCTTCACTCCCAGAACTGAAAAAACAATCTAGGCAAGTCAGAAGAAAATGGAGTAAGTAACATCTTGAAAGTACTGGAAGAAAATGAACTATCCAAAAAAAATCATACAACCAGAAATAAAGCTTTAAAATAGTGAAAGCAAAACAAACCAAAAAAAGATTTTTTTTTACATTTAGGAAAAAAAGCTTTTTAGAAAAGAGAGCAAAACAGAGCCCTTTCCAGACAAATGAATACTGAGAGAAACTGATGCTATCAGAATGGCACTACAGGCATTCCTTGTTACCCTTAGAAGATGGGATCCAGAACTCAAATAGATACTGAAACCCACAGGTGTGGGTCCCTTGTTTGTTTTTGTTTTTTGTTTTTTGTTTTTTGTTTTTTTTTTTCAGTACTAGGTATTGAACTCAGACCTTGTGCTTGTAAGGCAGGCACAGTGCTACTGAACTAAATCCCCAGCATGCGTCCCTTATTTAAAAGGGCACTGAATAACCTGCACCTTCCTGTCTCCTTTAAATCATCTCTGGGCTATTTATATATTAATACAACATAAACATTGTGTAAAACATTGTGATACTGGATTGCTTAGGGAATAACAATAAGGGAAAATCTTCATGTGTTCAGAAGAGACACAATGTTTCCCCGGTACTTTTTATCCTTGATTTAATGGTACCATGGGGATAGAACCCACAGATACAGAAGGCTGACCATACAAGAAACCTTGAGGCAAATTTTCACAGAGAAAGATAAAAGTTATACCAGAGGGAAATGTAACTCTACACAAAGGAGTGAAAAGTACAAGTGATAAATATGTGAGTAAAAATAACATACTTTCTCTGATCTTTTAATCTCCTTAAAAAACACTGTTTAAGCAAAAGCAATTACAATATATTATTGGGTTTTGTGATATAATCTGAAATATATATTTGGTTTCTGTCCCTCATTCTGGAGAGAGAGCACCTAAAACCTTTGTAGATAAAAGATACTAAGACAGTCTTTTGCTCCAATATTTGGTCTTTGAACGTGGTTCTTGACACTGACCATCTTAACACCTTGGAATTTCCCAGATGACAGTCTAATGCGATAACTCTTGGGCTCCTGGATAGTCTCAGGATAAAGGCTGGTCTGGATCGAAAATGTCCTCCAAAGGCCATGCATTGACTGCTTGGTGATTAGCCTGCGGGAGTGCTGGGAAGGGACAGAAGTTTTAAGTAAGAGTTGGGGCCTCGTGGAAGACAGACAGACACTGGGGGAATGCTTATGAAGAGGACACTGGGACCTTAGTCCCTGTTTCCCTTCTCCTACCCCTCCCCCATACTACACAGCGAACAGTTTCTTCTACTGCAAGTTCCCACCATGATGATCTGTCCAGCCACAGGCCCAAAAGCAACAGGGCCAAGCAACCGTAAATTAGGATCTTTGAATCCATAGTTGAAAATAAATCTTTCCTCCTTTTAAGCTGATTTTCTCAGGCATTTTGTTGTCACTTCAGAAAGGTGGCAATGACAAAGGAACCAAGCATGTGATTTAGAGAGTCAGAAATTTTCATCCCACAAACACCACCTCCAAACCTCTAGGAGCGGGGAAGGGAAAATGTGTTCAAAGTTGGGGTTTTCGCCATGGTCGATGATTTATTTCACCATCACATCTGCATAATGAAGCCTCCATAAAAACCCCTGAACTTCAGGGTTCAAAGAGCTTCCAGATTACTCAGGACAAGTTTCTGAAAGGCTGTAGGCCTTGAGAGGGCACAGAAAATCCAGGCTTCTTCTCAGACACACTGCCCTATGCAGCCCTTCCAGCTGGCTGCACATCCCGGGCCACCTGCAAATTTCACTTTTTATACCAATGGGTAAATTTAAGTCAAGTATTTTTCTGAGTCCTGTGAGCTCCAATAGCAAATTAATCCAACCCAAGGATTTAATCTTGGGCATCTTCAATTTTTAGCTGGTCAAAAATATGTCAAACTGGGACTTGTGACTTGCACCTAAAGTGAAAGATAATTTTGTGGGACTGACCCATTAACCTGTGGGGTCCCATGCTATGTACAGGAAGATAATAACAGAATTTAGTTAATTATAGGACACCCAGTTGATGCCTACTAGATAATTCCTTTGTGTGTACCACAAACACACACACACACACACACACACACACACACACATTATAGTGACTAGAGGTAAAGTATTCAAAAAAAGATTGTTCTTTTTTATTTTCTTTTACAAGTTCACAAAATATGAAGAAGTAAAATATATGACAACAGGATTGATGCCTAAGATAATCCCTTTGTGTGTACCACAAACACACACACACACACACACACACACACACACACATTATAGTGACTAGAGGTAAAGTATTCAAAAAAAGATTGTTCTTTTTTATTTTCTTTTACAAGTTCACAAAATATGAAGAAGTAAAATATATGACAACAGGGTTAAAATATTCTTTCAATATTTGTGATGTGATATGATATTATTTAAAGATAGAGTGTACTATGTAAATTTTAAGCCTCAGAACAAGCACTAGGATTAAAACAAAGGTATATACCTACTAACTCAATAGATGAGAAGATAGGACAAATGATTTTTTAAAAATACCAAGACAACAGACTTCAACGCAACCATATCATTAATTACATTAGAAATTACTACTTTGGATTTAAAATAAAGGAAAAACAATGGAGAAATATGCCTCAAATATAAAGACACAACCATAAGTAAAAATGCAAATAAATATACCATTTAAACAGTAATTTTTTAAAAAGCTGGAGTGTCTAAAGTGTTATCAGATAAGACAGATTTCACTTGAAGGAATATTACCAGGGACCAAAATGAACATTTTATAATGACAAAGGAGTCACCATATTGAGAATACATTATAATATTGATATCTCATAACAGAACTTCTAAACACCCACAGTAAAATTAATAGACCTAGGAAAAAAGTTAGATAATTCTGCAATTATAGCTAGATTTCAATTCTCTTCTCTCCATAATTGGATAGAATACACAGAAAATCATCAACTTGCTCTAATTGATATGTATAAAAACTATAACCAACAACAGAGACATATGTTTGCTTTTCAAGTATACATGAAAGGTTCACTAATGCAAATCATGTACTAGACAATAAAGTCCTATAAATTTATTTTTTTCTGTACTGAGGATTGAACACTGAACTATATCCCCAGAACTTTTTATAAATTTTTTTTTTAAATTTTGAGACAAGGCCTCACTAAGTCACTAAACTGCCCAAGCTTGACTGAAATTCATGATCTTCCTGACTCAGAGTCCCAGAGTGATAAGATTATGGGTGTGCACCATCAAACCTAGCTAATCTCAATAAATTTAAACAGATTAATATATAAAGTAAGATGGCCATAACAGAGTTAAAATTAGAAGCCAACAGCAATAAAATATCTGGAATATTTCAAATATTTGCATGTGTATTATCCCAGCTACTCCAAAGGCTGAAGCAAGAGGATCTCTAGTTTGATGCCTGCCTAAGCAACTTTGAGAGAACTTACTCAAAATAAAAAATAAAAAAAAAAAGCACTGGGAATGTAGCTCAGTGGTAGGATGTCCTTGGATTGGATTTCCAGTAACACACACACACACACACACACACACACACTCTGAAATTTAGTAACATTCTTCTAAATAACCTATGACTCAAAAAGAAATCACAAGAAAAATTAGAAAATACTTTTAACTAAATGAAAATGAAAATACATTATATCAACATCAATGAGATGTAGCCAAAACAGTACTTATAGATTAATTCAGGCAAAAATGACATCTTAAAAAGTTATGTTATTTCACATATACTTTATAGCTTTAAATTCGTTCATTGGAAATAATATGCAATGATCTAAGCTTCAAATTTAAGAAACAAGAAAAAATGAGTAAATTAAATCCAAAATTTGCAGAAGGAAGGAGATAATAAAGATAAAAGTAAAAAGAAGTAAAATAGAAGAAGGGGTACCAATTCAGGAAAATTAACTAAATAAAAAGGTTGGTCTTTGAAAAAATTACTAAACTAGCTACACTAGCCAAGATAAAAAGGCCACCCTCCAAGACAGAACTAGAAGTGTACCACTTTTACTAATCCCCTGCAGCTCCCAAACCAAATTGACACAATTAAGGTTAATTAAATCTAATTAAACTTAATTTTTATTAATTTTTTTAATTTTCAAAATGTTTTTAGTTTCAAAAGAAATTTTGAAATAAAAAGGACTTATTTTAACAACTTATTCCAAAGCTATCATAACCATGAAATGGAAGAAAATATTTGCAAACAATTTATCTGATAAAGAACATAATACATAACAGTGTTTATAGCTCTAAAGAAAATAACTCTTTTTTTTTTTTTGTGCAGGGAATCGAACTCTGGACCTTGGGCTTGAGAAGCAGGTGGCAGCACCATTGAGCTAAATCTCTGGCCTCAATAACTCAATTTTTAAAAATAAACAAACACTTTAAACAGATTCTTGTCCCAAAAGAGAAACAAAAGGAAAATAAGCACATGAAAAAATGTTCAATATCTTTACTTGCTAAAAAAGTTAAAATTAAAACCACAGTAAGATATAATTACATACACGGGGTCCATGAGAGTAACTGAAATTAAAATATTAACCATATCAAATGATAACAAGACTGGAGTAATTGAATTTTCATATATTCCTGATGGAAATGTAAAATGACACAATCATTTTGGAAAACAGTTTGAATCATACATTTGAAATTGGTGAATTTTATTCCATGTAATTTATACCCTAACAAAGCTGATTTTTATAAATCAACTTGATAAAACATTTTTTAAATTAGTAAAATAAAACTGTGACGATATCCCATGGTGTTTTAACATTTCTAAGATACCAGTCAATTCTTCCTGATGGTCCTTAGACTTCTCATCTATTCAGGTAGTAATCAGGCTCACTTTGCCTCAGAAAATGACTGACAAAAGACAGATAAACAGTCTTTCCTGACCTACAGTTTTCAAAATCCTGGGCCTAGGCTGGGGATTTAGCTCAGTGGTTCCACTGGAAGCACAAGGCTCGGAGTTTGATCTCCAGTATAAAAAAAAAAAAAAATCCTGGGCCTAAGAATACAAGAAGTGCTTGAAAAATATGGTGAATGTTTAACTTTTTAAAAAATTACAAAGTAGAAGACACATTGCCAACAACGATAAGTGTGTTTAAATCCAGGGAGAATACTTTGAGTATTTTGAAAGGGGTTAATGACAATGCCTGTTTTTAACTGTAATAATTTTTATAAATGTGAACATTCACCCTATCTTTTATCACCACACATTACAACCATCTCTAGCAATTCCTACCAAATAAAAGCATTAGAGTGAGCCCTCGTCCACCTTGTTCATCAGATCTGGCACTGTGCAACGTCCAGCTCTTCCCCAAGGTCAAAATGACATGAAAGATAAACACTGTGAATCAGGTCACAACATCAAGGCAGCCTTTACCAAAGCACAAGTAACGACACTCACGAAAGAGGACTTCTGGAACTCTTCCAGAAAGTGGAGAGAGCAAGGGGATAAGTGTGTTCAAAGGACTTTGGGGAGGACAATAACACTGTCTTTTCTTGTATTACAATTTTTTAAGTTTAAACATTCACAGTATTTTTTTAATCACACTTCATATGTGCTTCCTAGAATGAGGTGGATAAATAATAGAAAACAGCAGGGAATGTGGAGACTAGAGTGAGACTAGAGTGAGCAAACCTGTACCCCCTCTCCTCTACTGAGGATTGAACACGGAGCCTCATCACTGAGCTACATCTCCAGCCCTTTTTAAATTTTATTTTACATTTTAAGACAAAGTCTCCCTAAGTTGCCCATGCTGGGCTTGATCTTATGATCCTCCTGCCTCAGCCTCCCTGAGTGCTGGGATTACAGGTATGCACCACCACACTCGGTTGAACAAACCCTTTAAGGAGGCCCTGTGCAGCTGCAGCTGACTTCTGATATATGGAAATGTGGGTCCGGTCAGGTGTCTCTACAAAGTTTTGCAATAAAACGTATTTGGAAGTTCAGAATTTTATGTGAATTTTTTCTAATTTCTAAAATACTGTTCAAACAAAAGCACTTCAGATTGTCAAATTCAGTCCACGGATTGGTGACATCTGCTACAAAAGAACAGATGTAAGTGAGTACTTTTTTTTTTTTACTTGCGTGCATGTCGGAAATTTGATAGGTTCGTTTAGCATATCCTGATCATTTTAAATCCCATTTCCTCACTCTCCTTTTCCTTCCTTTTCCTTCTAATCTCTTCTCCACCTCCCAAAGCCTATATTCTTGGGAAAACGAATTTTTAAAAAATTTAAAAGACTTTCTCACCCTCCTAACAATGAAAATACCTGAGGATGTGAAAAAGAAGTGTGAAAAGAACAATGGATAGAAACACCATATGGGGAATTTTTTTAAAGTACACTTTTTTAAAAGTCATTTTTTAAAAAGTCAGGGCATATTCACTAAAGTGTAATTGCTAAACTCTTATTTTTTATTTTACTTATTTATTTTATTTTGTTGGTACCAAAGATCGAACTCAGGACCTTGAGCTTTCAAAGCAGGCAGCGGCACCACTGAGCTAAATCCCCAGCCTGATTTGCTAAAGTCTTAGACCTGACCTTTTTGAAAACGTTAAGTTGATCTTGATGCTTATTCAAGTTAAAATAAATAAAAACAGGCTTATAAAGGCCTGTGTATGTATGCCTCATCCACCCTCCTCCAAATGGCATTGGAAAATTCAACTGTGCTCTTTTAAAAATAATTGCTGATACATTCACAGCAGCCACCGTAATGACAATTTATTTCAGTCCAGTACCATCACCCCCAAATTCCACACTCCACAAACTGGTCATTTCTAAATCCATCCAGCTAAGGTTACAGGTAGAATACTGATCTCTATAACTAAAAAAAATGAGTCCTGGAAAGGTAAACTGTAAAATAAAATTTTAGTATAATTTCATAGTGAAGTGCACAGTTTTACCAATTAGTCCTACAGATGTGAGAAAAACTTAAAGCAAGGAGAAATCACTTTACTTTTTAAATAGCAGGATTATCTACAAGTAGACAGGCAAAAAACCTTATTCAATGATAGCTTGACCTATAAGGTCTTACTAAATCTTAGTTTGTTCTATTATTTATTATATTTATTCCATTATTTGGGTAGCTGAGGTTAAATTAATTCTAATTACACACATTAACTCAAAACAAAAGAAGAGGAATATAAGTTAATTCTACAAACTGAAATTCACAAGCCCAGGGCAGAGGACCAAGTGAATCACCCCTGGGCTGGATCATTCAGTCTGTACAATTCAAGGGTCTTGCCATCACTCTGTACCATGTTTATAATCAAGCCCAGCCTGGAGAAGACTGAGATGACTGAACTATGCCACCACATATCATTTTTTCAAGGCACTCACTCCTCTTTCTTAGCAGCCCGTCCCTAAGGCCCTCACCCTTCCACCTCACTCTCCGGGGGCCCTCATGAAACCAGTGCCCCATCCATTTGGGCTGCGTCTAAGTCCCAGCTAGCACCACCAAAAGGTTACCCATTTCACAGTATCCTCTGCCAGTTCCTGCATCTCAAATGACTATTCTGATCAATTTGAAATTCTGTAATTGCGTTTTGTTATACCTCCTAGATGTAATTTGCACTTAACAGAGTCGCTCACTTGATAATTCTTTATTTTTAAAGTAATTTTACTGATACATTTAAGATATACATACTGATTACATTCAGAGGGAATCGGTACCTGTACATGATATATCTCGGTTCTTCTTTTCTCCCAAACCCCCTCCTCTCCCTTTAACCCCTTTTCCTCTCCATTTACAAAAGTTTCATTTCCATTTTTCCTTATATTCTCCTTTTAAATTTTCCCTTCTTTCCTCCCAACCTTGTTCCCCCTTCCCATTTGAACATTTTCTTCCTATTTCCCAATATTTTTTACACATTTTTGTCTTTATTTACCTTTCAGTTTTTCACATCAGATAATAATGCAATATTTAAATATATGTGTTTGATTTATTTCATTTAAAGTATAGTCTCAAGGTCCATCCATTTAGCTAGAAATGTCTAAAGTTTATCCTTCTTTGGGACACAGTAGTACTCCATTGTAAAAAGAACCCATATATTCTTTATGTATGCATCAACTGATCTTTTAGGCTGTTTCCAAGATTTAGGTATTACAAACCGTGCCATTATAAATCAGCATATACAGCTGTGATCCAATGCTTTTAATTCTTTTGGGAAGATAAGAAGAGGATTAGCTGTATCAAATGGAACTTCTAGTTTTAGCTTTTTTGTTTTTTAATTGTGTGTGTGTGTGTGTGTGTGTGTGTGTGTGTGTACGCGTGCACCAGGGATCGAAGTCAGTACCTTGTGCTTGCGAGGCAGGTATGGCACCACTGAGCTAAACCCCTGGCCGTCTCTAGTTTTAGTTTTTTAGAAATCTCTACAGTGATTTCCACAGTGGTTCCACCAGTCTACACTCCCACCAACAAAGGAGAGGTTCCTTTCTCCCCACAGCCCGGCCAGTATTTGTAATTGGTTGATTTCTTGATAATAGCCATTCTTTCTGGTATGAGATGGAATCTCAGCTCTGTATTAATTTACATCTCTCTAATAAGCAGTTCTGTAGAACATTTTGTCATATATTTATCTGCCATTTCTACCTCTTCATTTGAGATGTTTCTATTCATTTAAGATGCCACTTTTGAATGGGTCTTTAAATTTGGATGGATTTTTTTTCAATTCTTTATATGTTCTAGATGTTAGTCCTTTGTCTGAGCTACAGTAAGCAAAAGTTTTCCCATACTATAGATTCTCTCAGTTGGTGGTTTCTTTTGCTGTGCAAAAAGCTTTTTAATAAGATGAGATGGCAGTTGTTGATTCTTTGTGATATTTCCTGTGAGAATGGAATTGTCTTCATATAGCCTTTGCCTATACCTATGTCTTCAAGAGTTCTACCTATTCTCTCTTCCAACAGATTTAGTGTTTCTGTTTTAAATTTAGATCTTTGATTATTTTGATCTTAGTGTAGTACATGGTGAAGGGTAGGGGTCTGGTTTTAATACCTGGCAAGTAGAAAGCCAGTTTTTCCAGCACCATTTATCAGAAAGGCTATCTTTCTTCCAGGGAAGGTGTTTGGCTCCTTTGTCAAAGATAAGATGAGTGAAATTGTTTAAAGTTGTTTCTGCATCTTCTCATCTGTTCCACTGATCCTCAGGTCTGTGCTTTTGCTAGAACTATGCCTTTTTATCTCGGTAGCCGTGTAGCATAATTTTAAGTGAGAGACTGTGATGCCCCCTGCCTTGCCTTTATTGCTCAGAATTGTTTTTGCTATTCTAGGCCTCTTCTGGTTCCAAATGAATTTTAGGATTGTTCTGTCTAATTCTGTGAGGTATGCCATTGGTATTTAATCAGCATTGCAGCACTAAATCTGTATAACAATTTTGAACCATGGCATACCTTTTTCACTATATTGGTTCTTCCTACCCAAGAACAAGGGACAACTTTCCATTTTCTGATACCCTCACCAATCTCCTTTTTCAGAGTGCTGTAGTTTTCAGTGGAAAGGCCTTTTATTTACTTCACTAGATTGGTTCCTAAGTATTTGAGGTTTTTTATATTGCAAAAGATATGCTTTCTATCATTTCTCTCGGTAAGTTTATTTGTGTAGGGGAATGCTATTTATTTTTGCGTGCTGACTTTGTATCCAGATACACTGTAATGGCAGACTTACAGTTCACAGTGTGGCAGCTCTTAGTGGAACAGCAAGATCAGGCCAAGAAGAATTGAGAATGAGCCCCCAGGGTGGAGCCAAGTGTACAGCTCTATTGCGCTGGCAGACTGGTCAGGATTTCTCCACAAAGCAATCAGCCAGGAGCTGGCAGTGAACAGGGTTTATATGGGTCAAGGGAAGAGGCGTGGGGATACAGAAGTGAGGCATTTATCATCAGTTCATTAGTTGAGGAAGTTACATTTAATTCACATGATGTGAAAGAAAAGTGTACTGGATACAGATACTTCCTGAGAATGCCGGACTGTGAAGGAGGACATGTGTGAGGTGTGGTGAGGTGTGAGGTGTGGGTTATGAGAGGGATGGGGTGGCTCTTGTCAGTCAGGAAAAGCTAGCTGTAGGAAAAACTTTTTTTTTTTTGCTCAGAAATCATTTTCCAGCTCCACACTACTAAATTTGGTTATTAAATCTAGAAGTCTTTTGGTAGAGTTTCTTCTACGTGAAGAATCATGTCACCCTCAAATAATCATAATTTAACTTCTTCCTTTCCTATCTTTATTCTATTTTTTTATCTTTTCTAATAGCACTTGCTAATGTTTTCAGAACTATACTGAATAAAAATCATGACAGTGGGCATCCTTTTATTGTTCCTGATTTTACAGTGAAAGCTTTCGGGCTGTTGGTTTGTCATAGATGGTTTTCATGAAATTGAGATAAAGACCATCTATTACAATTTTCTGTAGGGTTTTTATCATGAGTGGGTGTTGGACTCTATTAAGTGCTTTTTCTTCATCTATTGTAATGATCAACTTAATGTGGAACCTCAAGCTTCTAGAAAAAGAAGAGCAAGTCAAGCCAAAGCTCGTATGAAGGAGGAAACTATAAAGATCGAAGCAGAAATCAATGCAATTGAAACTAAGAAAACAATACAAAGAATCAATGAATCAAAGAGTTGGTTCTTTGAAAGATTAAATAAAACTGACAAATCTTTAGCCAACCTTATCAAAAAAATACTCAAATGTATGCAAATAGGAATGAAACAGTAAAATCACAAAAGGTCCCCCACAGAAATCCAGAAATCAACAAAACCTATGCTGCAAACCTGAATTCTATTAAGATGGAAAACAGAAGAAATGGACAGATTTCTACATATATATATATATATGTGTGTGTGTGTGTGTGTGTGTGTGTGTGAATTACTAAAGCTAAATAAAGCATACTTAAAAATTCTAAATAACCCAATATCAGTCAATGAAATTGAAGATGTCATTGGAAACCTAACAACAAAGAAAAGTTCAGGTCCTGACAGATCACGGACTTCTACAAGAAATTTAGAGCTTGAATGTCACTACTCTTCAAACTCTTTAACAAAATTGAAAGGGAAGCAATACTCCCAGACTCATTCCTGGAAGCAAGCTATAATCTAATATCAAGACCAGAGGAGGATTCAACCAAAAAAGAGAACTGCAGGCCAATCTCCCTAATGAACATAGAGGCAAAAGTCCTCAATAGGATACTGGCAAGCAAAATGCAACAAATCATCAAGAAGATTATACACCTTGACCAAGTAGGAATCATCCTAGGGATGCAGGGATGGATCAACACAGGCAAATCAATAAATTTAATACACTGTATTAACAGAACCAAGGCCAAAAATCAAATGGATGATTCTTCCCCCTCACCCCCCAGTACCAGGGATTGAACTCAGGACCTTCCCCTTGTGAGGCAGGCGTGATACTACTGAGCTAAATCCCCAGCTTTCAAATGGATAATTCTTTAACCCAATGGAATACAGTAATTAACAGGGATATTTTAGCTCATTGGTAGACAAATTGGGGGAATGCAAATTTTGAGTGCTCTTCACATAATTTTGTGGAAGTAAATTATATTATAGTCCAATCATAGGAAAAAAAAACACTAGATTTCACTAAACAATCATAATGTTACAGAATTTTGGTAGAAAAAGGTCCTGGAATTGATCTAGTTTTCTCTAGAAGAAGCTTTCTTAGGTCAGAAACTACATCTTACTTGGCTTCTACAACAACTAGCACAGTGCTTTGCAGTGAATACACGCTGAACCCTTGAATATATACACTTCAATCTGACACATTAATCTCATTTACTCCTTTCCTTTTTTCATCTTTCCAGTTCCCCACACGCACACAATCTGTTTCTCTTCTTGTACCTACAGCCAACAGTCATGAGTGCAAATCAAAGGCAGCAAACGTCAGTGCAGACAAGTGACTCCATATCCCTGTCTCCTCCCAAACATCACCAAAGCTGTCTCACCTGACATACATTTAACAGAGAACGTGATGTATGTACAACAGAACAACTCTTTATATTTCTCTATATTAGTACCACTGCCTATTTACCAACACTGAATGGATAGTTCCAAATTTTGGCTTATCAGCCTATTCTGGCTTAATACAAAAGTATAATGATGCTAACACTGGAAAAATATTCTGCTTCTCATATTTACTGTCTTGGTGTTAACATAATGAAATGTAGCTTTGCTGTCTGTATAATACAATTAACAGAAAAAGGTACCCAACATGCAAAAAAAATGAAAAATCCAAATAACCACAAAAACAGAATTATGTTTCCCCCTTTTCTTTCATGTGCCCTCTGTGTGAGCTTGAGAGCATATGACCTTGTTATTTGCATAGTATAATAAAAATAAAATTGGTTGTCAGTGTGCCTAGGTGGTGGCTTTAAAAATAACCAAATAAAATCATATTTCTCTGTGACCCATAAAAGGCCCATTACACAGGACCCAGTTTTCATTTCTCTAAGTTAGAAGCTGTTCTAAATTCAACCAACCAAGAGCAAAACATCTAAGTAACTCTGAAAAGGAGCATGTGTAGATACTACCTACACCTTTGTTGAAATTTGAAATCCTACATTATCTAAAAATTTAAATCACTTTAAAGACAGGATTTATTAAAATTCTAAACCCCTGTTGTGGATATCTGGATGCATTATTCCTAGCAACATATTTGGATCTAATATTACTCTTATGAATAAAGGCATACAGTCATTTTAGAGATTAATAGGAAAACAGACATCTGCATGGTCCATTTCCCTCATTAGATATTATCACGTTAGCATATTTTCCTATTTCTGATTTTACTATGTAATAAAGAGAGCTGATTTTTACTAAGTTTCTCTAAAATGTATATTGCCAATAATGCAAATACTTTAATTGCACATTAGAAGAATCACATTTTCCTCTAAAAATTGCTATAGAAATTATTCACAAAGAGATCTCATGACACATACAAAAAAGTACAAGACTATGTCAAATTGGGTACTACTTACATTAAAGATTACTTTAAATATTACTTTAAAATTAAAAGTTACCTTTTTTTTTTAATCTCAAGTGAGATTGCCAGGTCATTCAAATGTTATTTGGCCTCTTCCTTAAATTAATACCAGAGTGAATCAATTAGACAAGAATCAATTAGCAAAAACCTGTACTTTAATAAACTGACTTAACAACTAAAGAAACTATATTCAGAGAACAATCCACTCTGTAGTCACAAAGTTACAAATGGGGCTAATAGGAATATAACTGGCACATTTCTGGAAGGATAACTGGTATACCAAATACTAATGTGTTTTCCTTTTGACCAGTAATTCCACTTTTAAGAATCAACCTAAGGAAATCATCAGAAAGGCAGACAAAGTTCTTGTGTATAAAGACAGTCATTCCAACATTATTTATTGGAGCAGAAAGGGGAAATGATCCAAACACCAGAAAGGGTTTAGTTTCATAAAAACTGAACACTATGCAGCCATCTAAATCACAACACAAACAGAATGTAGCAACCTAATAAAATTCTCAGCACCTATTATACCAAACACACCAAAATACCTTGTGATTATCTTTGGCTACAGATGATAATTTCGGAGCTAATGCTGCAATTCAAGAATATTTAGATTTTCTACACTGAACTATCAGAAACCAAGTTCTGTACTAGAAGCCGTCTCGTTGAACGGTAGTCATAAAGCACGTTATATGCACAGTGAGGAAAGGACTGTTAGTCACAAGTAAATGCCTGTCATCAGCTGGTTCTGCTGAAGCACCAGGACTGCAGTACTGTTCCCCCGTCAATATCTATCAACACACTGTGGAGCACTTATGCTAACAAAATTCCATCTAAGGATGCATTTTCTTAACAAATAGCTGCACATCTCATTACAGACAGTTAGTATAACAAAACTACTTGGAAAAGGGAGAGAAACCAACACTTGTTTAGCAAGTAACAATACTCAGCCTACTTCATTTACTCCTTGTAGCACTGTAAGAAAGGTGTTATCATTCCCATTTCTTAGAGGAGGACCTGAAGCTCAGAGAGGTTAGGTAACTTTTCTAAATAGTAACACTGAGGTTTAACACTGCCTTTACATGTGCAAGCCCAGATGGTATGGATGGAAGAAAATGAAACTAATCACTGCAATGACGGGACTGTTCAGCTTGCATAACAAAAGGATTTGAAAATATTGCAACTTTAAAGCACTAAGTAATTCTTAAAAGGCAATTACTAATTTACTGACCATTAATTTTTATCATAAAATCAAAAGAAAGCTAGATAAGTGTTTTAACCAATGCTTAACATGATAATCCTTAATTTTTACTTTGCCCAGAGACAGTGGATATTCAATAAATACTGTGTTACTGAACCAAATTAACCCAACACTGGCTGATGAAAATAAAAGCAGAAACCAATAAGTACCTCTTGTCATTCTCTGAAAAATACATGCACAAACTCTCACCTGATATAAAAAATTAAATTTGCTAAATGATAATAAAATAGTGACCAACATTTCAGAAAACTGTCGGCCATTAGGCAGAAAAGATGTAATTCTGGGGGAAGGAATAATTACATATGCAATACAGTAAACGAGAAAGCCAAAATATAAATTATTTGAAGGCAAAATAAAAGAAAGATGATAGAGAACAGGGAGGTAGGCTTTGTGGTAGTGGGAAGCGGACCTGGGATGGGTGGAAAAAGGAAGACAGGGAGGGGAAGGGAAGTAAAAATTATTAAGATGCAACAAGGACTCCATTACGTCAAAGTGAAGTCATAGCCTTCACCTTTTGTGCCAAAATTACTTCTTAAGAATATCTTAAAGTGTTCTGGCCATTGTAACAAGATACCATTCTGTGGATGATTTATAAGCAACAGGTAAGGTTTTCTCCAAGTTTGGAGGCCTGGGAAAGGCTAAGATTGAGGCTCCAGCAGATTCAGGGGCTCCGTGATGCGCGGAGACTATTTTCTTGCTGTGTCCTCACATGGCAGCCATGCAAAGCAACTTTCTCAGGTCTTTTTATCAGCACTAATCTCATTCATGGAGGCTACACTCTCATGGCCTAGTCATTCTCTTAAGCGTAAAATTCCAATACGCTGAGCATTAGGCTTCAACATATGGATTCAGAGCACACACACAAAAAAACTTGGTCCATAGCAAAGATGTCTGCCATCTTGAAAATTTTGGTGTATGTATGCCTGTGTGGATTTTACTGGAATGAAGACTAATGCCTCCTTATGTCATAAATCTCAAACATATACAGCAGAATTTATTTTCAGAAAATTCATGCAATCCAATTTTGGGAAATGTCAATAAAATTGTGTATACATACAAAAATAAAAATAACTTCCATCACAAACTTAAGGAACTATAGGACACCAAAAACGTTAAAAAGCACAGATCTAGACAAAATAGGGATGTGATAAATGTGGACTGAGCCCTTTAAACACACAGAGCTAAGGCACCACTAGAAATAGTTCAGATAATAGGAAGGGGTCAACTCTGGAAGACAAAGAGGATTTTTAGTTGCTCTTTTTTTTTTTTTTTTTTTCTTTACCTGTTTCTTGCTCGGCTTTACTGCTGACCAAAATTAGCAGATTACTACAATTCTCCCTTTAGCTTAAATGGCACAAATGCAGCCACTGATAGTGTAGCACACTTCAGAAAGAAACACCACTGTTATCACTAAGTGAAATACACCAACAGCAGGATGAGCACGTATCTTCCCAGATAATTCTCTGCAGAATCCAGAGTTTAGCTTATTAAATATTACTTTCATTAATCTCTGTAATCCTCACTTGCTATAGCTCAGAAAAGTAGTTGCTAAACCTCACGTGATAAAGAAAGCTACATTTCACATTAATCTCCCCTTTCAATTTCACTTAATTCTCCTCTTTTAATTTTGAGCACACTTATTTTGTAGGCGAATACCACACAGCTCTGCCCCACCAAGCTCGCTGTATGTGCCTCACTCCAACTGTAACTAAAATGCTATAATTCCACACCATTACATTAAGCCACGGCCAAGTTTCGGATTTTACACTGTCTGATTACTAAGATCACATTAGCTCACCACCAGTGGTTTAGTCACTGTATCAGCTATTGGTATTAAATCTTTGGATGCAATGAAAGTTAACAATGCTATCTTTATGTTGTGCCAAAAAAAAAATCATTCGGTCTGTTTTCCCTTTTTGATTACAGTTCATTTAAGGGAAAAATGTTGGTGCATGCTTTGACAATGTTTTATGTGTCTTCGGCTGATAGAACACACAAAACGTTTGAATAGGCCCATTTATTTGAGCAGACGTATTAAATAATACTTTAAATGTGAACATGCATGTCATAAATTTTGTAGTCTCTTTAAAGTAGGATAAATCTGGTATTTAAAGTAGTCTTTGTTCAAAGCCATTTTTTTCTAACAGTCATAAAGGGACTCTGATTTGTGCTGCATTAACAATGCCAGCATCATCATTTTAATGTTATCCATATGGGCTTCTAATAATAGATAAGAGTCTACATTTGTATTATATGTCTTAGAGACATTTAAAATCTAGATAAGGAAAGGCTGATTTCATTGGCCCCATAGTTAAAGGAAAGCAGACCCTAATTAAAAGAATTCTGTTCTGAATTAACTAGTTTGACATGTGCTAATTGACAGTTCCTGTGAAATGGTTCTAATTAAAGTCAATATGTCTTTTTCAATTAAAAGGAAATTAAGAATATACTAATATACATTAACAACTTAATCTGCCTTCAATATCCCATACATCAGCTGCCTTTCCCCTCAACGTTATTGGAGAGGCATCTGACATGAATCATCACTGTTTGCTTATGGTATCTCATTATTACTTCACAGGAGCACAGCAGTAGTAGATATCCCCTCGAGGAGAAGATTTTTCAGAGCTCCTACCTCTTAGTTCATTAAATATAAACCCACCTTTTTGAATTTCAAAACTGGACATTTCTTAATAAGAATCTTTGGGAACTGAAAATAAAGACAAGTGTTCTCAATTAGTTGGTCTTTTTTCACTATAGGCCTTAGACATAATTACATTCTGCTGGAAAGAAGTCTGGACAATGTTTTCATCCTTTGGCTTGTTTCAAAGCAAAGCTTGATTTGAGCAACATACAACAAAAACATCTTTCACATCATGTTCTGTTTCCCCGGGTGAAACTTTGGGGACATCTCAGGTGGGAATACTTTGCATTGTATACAACAGGAAAACAGAGCACAAGATTACTTAAATGCCAGTACTAACAGAAGGCCCATCATATTCAATGAAAATGCAGCATTAGAGCTGTTTATAGCCATATAATTAAATATTCAAATGTGCATTACCAAAGCTATGATGTTAGCAATTTTCATGCTAGAGAAAGTAATATTAAACTGAAGCATCAATACCAATGCACACGGCACTAACATCACACGGAGAACTATGCAAAAGATTAAAACTATTTGTTTTTCAGTAGATGATTACAATTTAGATATTTTAATTATAATGAAAATCTTTGTAAAGAAAGTCTTTTATGCTCTACTATAGTCTCGGGTCTGATATAGCTAATATTTTGATAAGCATTCTAGTATAAACTCCTTCTTCTAGAGTTAAAAATTCAACTGTAAAATATAGCTCCTTGTACAAAAAGGAAATTATTTTACTTCTTCCAGACTAGCTTATTCATGTTTAATACAGATCAAGAAAGAAGGTAAGCAAGTCATTTCCACTATCCTACTTCTATTCACTTAGATTTTTAAAAGATGAAATTTGCTATCACCTGTAGCTTTCTGAGTATGGCTGACAGAGATAAGAGGCCTGCCAGCCAGCCAACTCTAGATTTCTCATCGAAAGCAATTTTTTCCCAACTGTACTCATTATTCTTTTCTGAGTCGTTACCAAAAACTTTAATGAAAATCATCTTAAGTGGAAATCTAAAAGCAGCTGAAGTCTAGCAATTTTGCAGAATGAATAAATGCATATTAATCCACTCTCAATAAATCACCTCCTTATAATTATAAGCATGATCAGACCCAACAGTCAAAATGTAGTGTTATTTACCAGCATGTGGAGCCCCTTGTTTGATTTCCAGTCCTAGGATCTTGCTCCTCGAGCTGGCATAGACTGGAAATGCTGCGGTAACAGCATGTACTCAGCTTTCTGAAATGGTAAAGAAGCCAATGCAGCAACTTTTCTGCCCAATTAAAGAGCATTGTCTAGAGCAGGCCTACACAACATAAGGCCTGCAGACTGCACACAGCCATGAAGCAATTGTTCATGACCCACCCACAGATTTGGGAAGCGGAAGCAAGTAGAAAGACAGGCAATATGGCACCCATGTCAGCAACAAGAGATGAGGCTGCTCAACAGACTCCACCTTTTTAAGTCCACATGTTACAATGACAGCGCCACATATCTAAACTCAGGATGGCAATCAATATGAGCTGTCAATCCTTCTAACAAAGCCATTCACTACTGCAAGGCTGCACTGGGATAAAAACTTCCTAAAGGGCTAGAACTGTAATGATCTGAAATTAGGAACCTCTTGTAGCATTCATCTAAGGACTTACACTCTTTTAGCAGTTAATTAATATTTATTAATGAAACTCATGGCTCATATTTTCTTACAAGAACTTATAAGTGCTCATCTCTTTCTCTTGCCCCTTTCATGCAACCGCCAAGAAGTTATATAACATTTCTCAAATTGGAAACGTTTTAAGAATGAACACAGAGGAGAGTGATATCATGGAAAAAGGCAGAGTAGGAAACTTCAGGATCAGTCTCTCCTTGGGCTGGGAATTTAGCTCAGTGGTGCCACACCTGCCTCACAAGCTCATGGTCCTAAATTTGATCCCTGGTACAAAATACAAGAAGAAGAAGAAGAAGGATCAGTCTCTCCTCCGATACGATTACTGACTTGGCAAGAACTATCAGAATCAACCATTTCAGAAGTCTGGAATCTAGTTGAGCAGTGTTCAGAGTGTGATTGATGAAGAAAGAGATGTCAGTTTTGGTGAATCTCAATGTTCCACATAGCAACTTAAGCCATAGGAATGTAGCCATGGACATATACCTGTCTGCTAGCACGGGACTTGCTGGTGCCCGGGTGGACTACAGCGACTTTCTTCTCGAAAAACTGAGGTTCTGTGTCTTGGCAGTTTACTGAAGGGCCAGCACAGATGCTGGCCATTGATTCCGCCCTAATGGGTAAAAACCAAGCCCCTGACCGTCAGGAAGTGAAAGTTAAAAAAACAGAACGTGCTTTATTCGCTCTTCTTCTATTGATCCAGACATTTAAAGAAATCTCTGTTAATTCACTGGCTGATGGTGGGAGATAACAGAACATATACTTAGGACACCATGGATAACAGGAAACACTCTTGGCAAAACAATCTGGAACAGGCACTAAGTAAATGAACAAATGAAGTTTTTATCAAGCAACGACAACAACCCTTGATGTAGAAAGTAGAATCTGATCTCCAGAATTACATTACAATATGCAAAACGTCCAGTTCTCAAACAAATAAATACAAAGCATACAAAATAGGAAAATATGACCCGTTCACAGGGAAAAAAAAAACTTATAGACACCATTCCTAAGGAACTCAAACATTAAACTTACTAAAAGCTTTAACTCTCATTATTTTATTCAAAGAGCTGAAGTAAATCATAAGTAAATTAATTACACAAACTATGCATGAACAAATTAGGAATATCAAAAAGAAAATAGAAACTACTACCAAAAAGTAAAAATCCTGGAGCTGAAAAGGAGAGATAATATTTTAAAAATCATAAGATATATTCAACAGCTAATTAGAACAGGCAAAAGAAAGAATCATCGAACTTGTAAATAGGGTAATGGTAATGACCCAATCTAGGAAAGAGATGGAAAATTAGTGAAGAAAAATGAACCAAGCCTAAAAAATATCTGGGATACCATCCAGCCCACCAACATACACATCATGGAAGTTACATAGAAGAGAGATAGAATTGGGCAGGAAAGATATTTGATAATATATTATTGGAAAGCTTTCCAAATACGATGAAAGATACAAATCTAACAGCCAATAATCTCAAGACTCCAGGCAGAACAGACTCAAAGAGATCCACACTGGCACATATTACAATCAAACTGCTGTAGAAAATCCTCAGTAAGATTAACAGACTAGTTCTCATCAGAAACTATGGAGGGGAAAAAGAAAATAGGGTGAAATATTTAAAATATGAAAAGGAAAAAAGTGCCAATTAGGAATTTGCATCTAGAAAAACGATCTCTTAAGAATGAAAAAGCTAGGCAGGGGATTTAGCTCAGTGGTGCCGCTGCCTGCCTCAAAAGTGCAAGGTCCCACGTTCGATCCCTGGTACCAAAAATAAAAAAATTAAAAATTAAAAATAAGGGCCAGGGATTTAGCGCAGCGGTTCCACCACCTGCCTTGCAAGCACAAGATCCCAAGTTCGATCCCCCCCGGTATGCCCCCCAAAATGAAAAACTTAAGGCATTCCCAGATAAACAAAAACTAAGGGAGTGTCCTGCAAGTAGACTTGTTCTAAAAGAAACGAGTACTTCAGACTCAAGGAAAAAGTCACCAAGATGAAACTTAAAATCATGGAAAGAAATAAAAATTATTGGTGAAGATAACTATATAGGTAAATATAAAACCTAGTACTAATGTATTTTGTATATAATTCCTTCCTTAATTTTCTGTATGATTTAATAGACAAATGCAGATAACAATAAATATAATTCTACATTAATGGTCATATAATGCATAAAGGTGTAATTTGTAACAGTAACAACATAAAGGGAGAGATGAAGTTAGGAACAGAGTCAATATGCTACTAAAGTGACATTGGTGTCTCTGTTGCAAATTTAGGATGTTAATTGTAATGCCCACAGTAATTTCTAAGAAAATAATTTAACATATAGAAAAGTCAATATAATATACCAGAAAAATCAATCAGTGATAAAAGAGAAAATATTGGAGAAACTCAGTAAAAACAAGACATGCAATACACAAAACAAGTAGCACAATGAGAGAAATTAATGATCAGTAACATTTTAAGTGAAAAATCAATTAAACTCACCAATTAAAAGGCAAAAATTGGCAAAGAAATTTTCAAACCACAAATTCGAACCCCCACTTCATACTTTATACAAAAGTTAACTCAAAATGGATGAATGAACTAATATAAAAGTCATAATTATAAAGCTGTTAAAAGAAATCATAGAATTAATGGATTTGGTAATGGATTCTTAGATTTTTCATAAAACATTATACATGCCTGTAATCTAGCACTGAAGGAGGCTGAAACAGGAAGATTATAAAGTTGAATCTCCCCTGGACAACTTAGCAAGACCCTGTTCATGTATAAAAATAATGCTTGTGCTGGGGATTTAGCTCAGTGGTTAGGTGGCCTGCCTTGCAAGCACAAGGACCTGAGTTCAATCCCTGATACCCAAAAAATAAAAATTAAAAAAACACTTGAGATATAGCTCAGTGGTACATTATGCCTGAGTTCAATGCCCAGTACCACAAAAAGAAGAGGGAAAACAGGTATGACTGCCAAGATCGTAAAAGTAAGGACACATTAAGGAACTGTTCCAGATCAAAAGACGCCAAAGAGACGCAACAGCTAAAGGCAAAACTCCAACCTCGATTAAATTATTTTGCTAAAAATGAAGTAACTGGGACCAACAGCAAAATCTGAATGAGTTCTGAGGATTTGATGATAAACTCTAACTTCCTGACTGTGATATTTGTATTCTGAAGAGCAAGGCAAATGTCTTTATTGTTAGTAATTACAAACTAAAGTGGCCTGAGTTAGTGGGGGCTTGTGCTAGCAAGTTACCCTCAAATGATAAAAAAAAAAACTTTACACTCATTATAGTTTGCAGAGCTTAAAATTAAATTAAAAGAAAAAACTTAAATTATATATAAAAACTATCTATCCTTCCCGGCTTTCTCTATTTCATTTTTAAAACACATTTTTCTCAGTTGTAAAAATTTAAAAGTTCAGAATATTGAAAAATAGCTATGTTTGGCATCATAAAAATTAACATATTTTGTGTATCAAAGGATATTTCCAAGAATGTGAAAAGAATGGGAGAAACATCTGGAAATAATATATCTGATAAGGGAATAATATCAAGACTCTATAAAGAACCCTTACAACTCAACAAATAGACAAACAGTTTGACTATTGTAAAAATGGGTAAAGGAATTGAATAGACATTTTTCCAAAATGATATATCTAAGAAGCACACAAAAAGATGTACAATGTTAATGGTCATTAAGAAAAGGCTGGATAAGATTCCATTTCAAACCCATTAGTATATCTTTAATTAAAAATGTAAAAAAATAATAAATGTTAGCAAGGATACATAGAAGTGGGAATTTTCATACATTATCAGTGGGTGTGTAAAATGGTGCAGCCACTGTGCAAAAAGTTTGTCTAGTCCTCATAAAGTGAAGCACAGCATTACTGTATGACTCAGCTGCTCCTAGATATATACCCAAGCAAAACAAAAAGATGTCCACACAGAAACTCACACATGTTTATAGTACTATGATTCATAATAATAAAAAGGTGGAAACAGTCTAAATGCCCATCAATGGGTAAATATATTGTGATGGGAAGGATAGGAGGGTACAAGTATATGAGCATTTGTATTTGTGTGTGCACTGAAAACATTATGCTGAGAAAAAGCAAGCCACAAAAACTCGCATACTACATGATGTATTGGTCCATTTTTCCATTGCTACAACAAAATACCTGAGATTGGGTGATACATATATTTTGAAGGGGTTTGTTTAGCTCACAGTTTTGGAAGCTTAAAGTCCTAGATCAGTGAGCCCCATTTGTTCGGCCTCTGCTGAGCACTTCAGGACAGAGAGCCTTGCAGCAGAAGAGCCTTCAAGAGGGATCAAGTGGCAGAGCCAGGAGGAACCACTCTTGCTCATTTATAAAAACTTCCTCTTGTGGGAACCAACTAAGGTTCCATGAAATCTATACTAACCACTTCCAAGGGCAGCACGCTCACAGACCTAACCACTCCCACTAACCAAACTCCAGCACATGAACCCTTAGGAGACAGCTTACATGCGACCCACAGCACACAGCTCTTTTTACATCATATATACAGAATAAGCAAATCCGTGCAAACAAAAAAAAATACCGATAATTCCTTCTAAACAACAAAAATTCCAAGACAGAATCAGCATTCACACTGTGAGCACTAGTCTATCAAAATAACTGCTTAGAAGGTTTCATGGATTTTCTATTATCCTTTCAAACATCATGAATTTTGCAAATAGTGATCTTGTACCTAAATGAATTTAATCTACATTCTCCATAGGGTTTGTATATATGTCGCTCTTCTTTTCAATGCTTTATTTAGTTTCTTCCCTAATAGTGGATTTTTGTCCAAATCTAGAATTATCATTCTGTTAAAGTGAGAAAATAAGAGCAAGTCCAAGGCAAAAATACGAATAGAGAACTATGCCAAATTTCTCAATAAGGTACCAGTCATAAGAGAACATATTTTCTGTAAAGAAATTTAAATGTTTACAGATGTCTCATTAAATAACCGAAGACATTTGGCCTTGACCATGTTACAAAGGTAAATTAAGAATCTGAGATAACACCGAACATTTAGCTCAGAAGGAAAGCATTTGCCTAGTACTCAAAGGCACTGAGTTTGAACACCACACATACACACACACACACACACACACACACACACACACACACACCATAACGGATCCAAAAATAACACTTACTGATTAGACAGGGGGTTTTTTGTGCTATTTAGGCTGGCCTTGGTTTCACTATGTAACCCAGGCTGGCCTTGAACTCACAGCAATCCTCCTGCCTCAGCCTCCCACGTGCTGGGATTACAGGCGTGCGCCACCACACCTGGCCAGTACTTACTTACTGTCTTATTCTATTTGGTAAAAAAATATTCCTAAAGTTTTTAAATTTTTGACATATAAATATGTATACTATATATAATCTTGCAGTAAGGTATTATTTGTACATACAAATATGACTATGGATATCTAATTTTAAAAACAATAAATTCTTCTTAAAATGAATACAGTGACATCACTAATTATGGTTAATTTTGAAAATGCTCTCCTCAAACTAGTTTTCTAAATTTATTTTATAACTTTAAAATGAGGAAAAGAATATTTTGCAGATGCTAGAAACTGAAAACAGAATATATGTCTCAAAATGTTGTTAAAGGAGACAGTTTGTCTGCTGTACATCATGACTATGATCTTAATATGAAGAAGAAACTCAGTACCCCGATGGAAGATTAGAAGAAAGAAAAATAGATTACCTCTCCAACCGGTTTTCAAATATTGTTGTTAAATAGCCCTGAAAGTAAATAAAAGCAAAGTGAAACATACAAAAGAATCTCTTAATTTCTTTACCAATTCTTAGACTAGACAATGTAATACGAAATAAATGCAAGACCACATTTCATCTATCCTTGCCTTTGTGTAAATAATTAACAATATTTTCTGTTTATGTTTTGCTCTGCCCAAGCTGACTTCTCTATAAGAAAAAGAAACTGCTGTGTTGTTAATGTTAGTTTAAGCACATCTTATAAACTCTAGAGTCCGGGGAAAATGTTTCTTGGCAAGAAGTCTATTCAAGAAATCAGCATGTGGGATATGACATGGCTTTCCCCTTGCAGAAAGACCCCCTCCTTTTCAGAATCGCTTTCATTTAAGGACTTAATGTTATTATTCCCTTTTCTCTCCACCATGTCTCCTTACCTTGAATATTATGAAATAGGCATCCTCTTTAGTATACGCATTATGGGAACAATTTGTTTTTACTGTTAAGCAGCTAAACATATCCTTTACTAACATATTCTCATTTGTTCATGTGTTGACAACAAAGAAATACAGATGTTTGTAATATGTTCCTGGGTTTTGTTCTAGATAGATAGATAGATAGATAGATAGATAGATAGATAGATAGAGAGAGAGAAAGGAAGTAATTGCTCCCAGTCATTCTTAATTTACATACCATGACTTCTGTAATATTTTTCTCTTGTTCCTGCTAATTGAATATTCATATCTGGTATTTCAAAGCACAAGTTTTCTTCTGAATCTGATCCCTTTACAAGATCCTTGGATAAATAATATGGAGATGTACTTAATATTGCTAGCCAAAGAAAGACGTGTGACTACACGGGTCACTTTCTAGGCATTTAGTTAGCTGTTTACTGTTTATTGAAAAAACAGGGTCCCTCATGAACAAGAAAATGCCTACATCCAGAGAAAACTACATGAGAAGAAACCCAGTGACACTGAAAGACTCTGCTCAAATGTGTGGACTTCTGTAATGTAGTCCTCGTTATAATTTTTGTCATATATAGAGGCCCCTTGTTAAAAAGACAATCCTTCCAAATCCTTCAGGGATTAGTAGTAGCTTCATCTTGTCATTCCCATAGACAATGACAGACAGAAAATAACAACGCCTGGCTTTCTGGTTGGGTTTCTATTAGTGCAACGTGAGGGACGCCCGTGGAGAACGCCGAAGCCGGAAATGACTCGGAAGCCACGAGATGCTGGGCTGCGTTTGTTTAACTTGCTGTGTGAAAGGCGAGCCTTCCCCCTCTCCTCATCACCATAGCTGTGACTAAACCTCTGGCTGCCTGAAGCCAAAGAAAAGGTTGTGTTCTCCTCAGCCAAGCTGTCACTCTTTCAACTGGTTGGTTTCACAGGCTCTGTTTTCAACAGGAGGCTCAAAGACTCTTGGCAAATTTCGATAGATTGGAAGTTTGAGGGACCACGGGGACATGACAGTGTTACCTTATTAAACTGCTTTATTTATGAATCGATGTATGATTGCCAGGTTCGTGTATAAACTCCTATTTAAACGTGTTTACAATTCTGAGTACATTTAATATAATATATGTCTACATCCAGGTGGACGTACCTATGACATACAAAAGGGTAAGATAAAATGACGGCAAACGCCACAGCCTGAAGCATCAGGACAAATCCAAGTTAAGATTCTCCCTAGCTTTCTCACATTTCTTATGTTTTCATTAACTAGGCCGGTAAAGGCCTACAGTGAGAGAATTTATGTAATTGGAATCAGGGGTCAATCAGGGAACAGCTTACTTTCAAGTTTACTGATCGATGCATAGCTTTAAATAGAGCATGTGCCAATTTGTATTTGATTTGCTAAACATTCTCTTTTTTAATTAATTAATTAATTTATTTATTTATTTATTTGGTACCAGGGATTGAACTCAGGACTTTGCGCTTGTGAGACAGGCACGGTGCCACTGAGCTAAATCTTGGGCCAAAATGTGCCTTTTTAAAAAGAAGTGTTACCATCACTTTGATCTTAAATGACTCCCCACTGTGGTCCTCTTTGCTGAAGGCTTCTTCCCGGCCCAAAGTGTTACTGGGAGGCAGTGGAACCCTTAGGCACAAGAGAAAGGAAATTGGGGCACCAGGAGAAGCAGAACCTGGAAGGGGACATTGGCGCCCTTGTCTTCTCTCTTTGCTCCCCTACTGGCATGTGGTGAGCAGGTCACTCCATCCTACCCTCCTGCCATGATGTACTGCCGATGAGACTGAGCAACCATAGACTGAAACCATAAACCAACATAAACTTTTCCTCTTTATAAGCTGTTTATCTTGGGTATTTTGTCATAGTAATGGAAAGCTGATTAACATCAGTTTAGTTTTTAAAAACTAAGTCTAATAACCAAAACAATGATAAGAATGATGACAACATCTTTTGAAAGACCCTGAAAGTTAATTTTTCTTGGAACCACTTAACAGTCTAAAGAAAGATATGATAGTCTTTCTTCCACTGTTTTATTCTCTGCCTAAAATATTTGTGAGTTAAAGTTAACAAAAGCAAGTAAAAATGAAATTACTATTTATTTCACATGAAAAACTGGTTGAAACAGTTTTTCTCATGTTTTTACACAATTCATACCTCTGCTCAAAGTTTAAGTGCATGAAGCATTGCTAAAGGAGAATTTTTTCTGAAATGTCTTCTAGAGATCTAACGATTAAACTATGATTTCTATACTCCCAGGCTACTTAACAGCATATTCATACTGCCTTAAAAATGCATAGAGCAAAAGGATCCAGCTGAGGTTCTGTCACCTGCCTTACAAGTACAAGGACCCGAGTTCAATCCCTGGTACCAAAAAAAAAAAAATCCAGTTGAAATTTATTAAATATAAAAGTTCCTCTGTGTGGCATGGCAGTCCAGATGCAGTTTTAATGAAACACCGACAGTGTAATTAGAGGAGTATAAAAGAAAGCAACAGGGAAGATTAAGTTAGAGGAGAACACAAGTGAAACAAGGGCATGAAACCAACAGGAATTAATTTACCCAAATACCCTGAACTAAGAAACTGCCTTAAAGCTGACAAACTGTACTTAAATATTTTTCTATTTTTAATGTAAATTCACCATAAAGTTACTGTTGAAAAGCCTGTGGCTTTGTTGCTCTTTGGAAAGAAGTGCTAAGATCAACTGACCTGCATACCCTCAAACACATTTCTCTTTGATATAAAGAAGAAGAAGCAGGCAGAGAGGAAAGGATGAAAATATACTGAAAAGAAGAAGATCAACAATCTTTTCAAAGAAAATAGAAAAGGTTTGGTGGGAAAGGTCCTAATTTCAGTCATGAGATATATCTTATAAAATTATTTACTATACATGAAGTGTGTATGTGTGTGTGTGTGTGCGTGTGTGTGTGTTCACTCGTGCACACACAGGTACACTCCCTCATCTAGTTAATTACAGAAAAGGATGACACACGGGTGACAGAAGTAAATACAGTGGATCTACTTCTGGTCACATGACAAAGTGAATTGCTCCTGCTCCAAACACACAGAAATCCTGGATAAAATGCACACACACACACATACAAAAAAAAAAAAATACTATGTAGCTCTGAAATAACCAGACTTCAAAAACAAAGAGGGTACTCAAAGGCAAAGTTACATAAAGTGACAGCCTGACAATTTCAGGCATCATAAACAAAAAACTAAAGGCACAAGATATCTATGTGCAGGCAGGGTCATGCAGCTGGGGCCCGCACAAGTAGAGAGCGAGGATGAAATAACAGACACCCGAAGAACATTTTCAGATGATCCAAGGAAGCTTGTTCCATTTAAAAAGAGGAAGGAGCTTATATACACACCAAAACCTTTGCTCCCCAGCTCAGGACAGCAGCAGGGAAGCTCTGGGATAGGAAAGTTTCCCGGAAAAGAGCAAAACCTAAAGATGGGTGTGGGTCATGAATTTGCACTGCCTGCAAGGTATGCTGATATGATGTCCAATAAGAACAAGCCTTAATGAGAAACGGGTGTGCACTGTGACGGTGTGACCTCCAGGGGATATTAGTAAATGGAAAAAACTAGATGGAACCGGGAGTAGCATACTTCTATTAACCTAAGGTGAATACAAATTTTACAAATACAAATTTGCTTCCATTAAAAAATCAAAATAAGAACAAGACAAGGATGCCCATTATCACCACTTCTCTTCAATATAGTTCTGGAAACATTAGCCACAGCAATTAGACAAGAGAAAGAAATTAAAGCAATAAAGATAGGAAAGGAAGAAGTTAAACTATCATTATTTGCTGATGATATGATACTCTACATTGAAGATCCAAAAAACTCCACCAAAAAACTTCTAGACTTAATTGACAGATTCAGTAGAGTATCTGGATACAAGGTGAATACCCAAAAATCAATAGCCTTCCTATACACAAATAACAGACAGACAGAAAGAGAAATAAGGGAAAAAATTCCTTTTACAATAGCATCCAAAAAAATGAAGTATCTAGGAATCAATCTAACAAAAGAAACAAAAGATCTCTACACTGAAAACTACAGCACTCTGAAAAAAGAAATCGAAGAGGATATAAAAAAATGGAAAGATATCCCCTGCTCCTGGGTAGGAAGAATCAACATAGTGAAAATGGCCATACTACCGAAACTGCTATATACATTCAATGCAATGCCAATTGAAATTCCAACACTATATTTCACAGAACTAGAAAAAAGAATCCAAAAATTCATTTGGAACCACAAGAGACCTAGAATAGCAAAAGCCATTATAGGCAACAGTCACATGGCACCAGGTGTAACAATTCCCAATTTGAAACTATACTACAAAGCCACTGTGATAAAATCAGCATGGTACTGGCAAAGAAATAGGCCTGAGGATCAATGGAACAGACTGGAAGACACAAAAACAAATGCAGATGTACTCAGCTACCTCATCTTCGACAAAGGAGCTCACCATCCTCAGTGGAGGAAAGATAGCCTCTTTAATAAATGGTGTTGGAAAAACTGGATATCAACCTGTCACAGATTAAAATTAGACCCTTATCTTTCGCCATGCACTAAATTAAAATCCAAATGGATTAAAGATCTAAATATTAAAACAGAAACATTAAACTTGCTGGAAAGTAAGTTAGGCAGAACTCTGGAAGACATTGGTATAGGAAAAGACTTTATGAACAAATCCTCAGTAGCACGGGAACTAGCAGAAAGAATCAACAACTGGGATCTCATCTTACTAAAAAGCTTCTGTACTTCAAAAGAAACCATTAGCAGAACTAAGAGACAATCTACAATGTGGGAAAAAATTTTTACCAGCTGTACCTCAGACAAAGGACTATTATCAAGGATATATAAAGAACTCAAAACAATCAGTCCCCCCAAATATAAAGACCCGATCCAAAAATGGGCATCCGAAATGAACAGACATTTCTCATACAAAGAAGTAAAAGCAGCAAGAAAATATATGAAAAAATGTTCCACATCACTGGTCATTCGAGAGATGCAGATGAAAACAACACTGAGATTCCACCTCACCCCACAAAGAATGGCTGCTATCAAGAAATCACACAATAACAAATGTTGGCGGGGTTGTGGGGAGAAAGGAACCCTCCTCCATTGTTGGTGGGAGTGCAGACTAGTGCAACCACTATGGAAATCAATATGGAGATACCTCAAAGAGCTTGGACTGGAGGTTCCATTTGACCCAGCCATCCCTCTGTTGGGTATCTTTCCAAGAGAACTAAAAGAATCATATCACAGAGAAGTATGTGCACCCATGTTTATAGCGGCACAGTTTGTAATAGCTAAATCTTGGAAACAACCTATTTGCCCATCCGTTGGAAACTGGATAAAGAAGTTGTGGTTTTTCTATAAAATGGAATATTACTCAGCCATAAAGAGCGAGAGAATAGATTCATTCATAGGAAAATGGATACATATTGAAGATATACTCCTAAGTGAAATAAATAAGTCACACATGTGTAAATACCGAATAGTTTCCCTGGTGTGAATATTCTGCAACAATGCATAAGATTCTAATAAGATTACTGACATTTAGAAATGGGAAGAAAGGAGCTAAAGGTGTAGGGAAGGTGGGATGGGTAGGGGAAGAGTAAAAAGGGAAAAGAAAAAAATGTGAGAGAATGAAAAGATGAAAATAAAGTGTTTGTAGATGGGGAGGGGAGGAGGGGGTGAAGGGAGGGCAGAGGTAAGGGGAAAAAATGAGAATCAAGACCTGTCATGTAGAGGTAACAAGATCCCAACAATGAATGTAACTGTACTGTATCCCTAAAATGTACCAATAAACTCAATTAAAGCTGAAAAAAAATAAAATAAAAATAAGGGCCAGGGATGTAGTTCAGTGGCATCACACCTGCCAGGAAAGTGCAAGGTCCTGAGCTGGACTGCTGGTACCAAAAATAAATAAATGAGTAAAAATGAAAGATAAAACATAAGCTATTTAAATAATTTGTTAGGGAAAAGAAGAGTATAAAGGAACAAAAACAGAAGCCAATCATCTCCAAATTTACCTGGTTTTCTAGTTACTCTGAGACTATATAAACTATATAAATTTCTAACATAATTATTAAACAAAATTGAATCAACTTCAAAAGAACCCTCCCCCACTTTGAAAGTATAATGAAATAAACTCACCTGTGTATCAAGTAGCTTGCTTAAACACACAGGGAGCAATGATTCAAGTGACTTCTGAGTAATTTGATTGTAAATTTTTCAGCAAAGACCAAGAGAACTGCAAAGAAGCTGTAAACTGTTTCCAGTAGCTGTATTGTCTCAAATGCCATTGGTATTGTAATGTCAACACACAAAGATTACATAACTTCATGTAATGTCACCAGGAACAAACATTTTTAGCATAAGAGAAACACAAACACAAAACCCACAAAATTCAGAAAAGCCCCTGGAATCACAAATTTGAATTAGAGAACTTCCTTATTAATGGCTGTGTGCAAGGCTGCCCTGCAAATTTGGATTCCTGGAAGTTTCCCACCATTCCCCCAGATGGAAAGAGCATGCACCTACAAGGTAAAGGCTGAAAACAATGAGACAAATTTTACAGCTTCTCTACTTGAAGACACCATGAACCAAAAGACAAAAGCCACAAAATGGAACAAATTTACAGCACATGAAACTAAAAGTGAATTACTGCAAAAAAAAAAAAAAAAAAACTCCTAAATTCAGAAGAAGAGAACTAGAGCCCAGCATGATGGCACATTTCTGTAATCCCAGCACTCTGGGAGGCTGAAGCAAGAAGACTGAACATCTGAGCTCAGCCTGAATAACTTAGCAACTCAGTTATTACTTTTTACTACTTTTTATTTATTTCTTTGCATGAGTACATGTTTGCAGTAAATAATGAGTGCATCTATCATGAGGAGTCGGTACATGCACATAACACATCTTAATTCTTTTTATGGACCTTTCCCTCATTTAACCTTCCCTACTCTCTCAGTCACGTTTATTTAAAAAAGGGCTGGAGATATAATTCAATGCAAAGCCCTGGGTTCAATCCCCAGTACCACAAATAAATTAAAACAACAAAAAAAAGGCAAGTGAATAGGCAATTCATAGAAAAGGAAATCCAAATGCCCAATAAATGCATTAAAGGTTGCTCATTCTCATTACAAATTAGAAAAATACAAGTTAAATCAAAATAACATTTTGTGTGATAGCCTAATAATATTAAGAATCAGCCAGTGTAAACAAAAAAGGAAATCTTAGGCTCTACTGATTGAAACACAAAGAGACAGTGCTGCATTGGAGAATGATTTGAGCAATACCCTGCAAAGTTGGTAATGATCACAACTAACAAAGACACACTTAAAGAATCATCACACATGAAGTGCAAAGGAATAAACATAGAAGTGCTCACTGCGGCAGTATTTTAACATTTAATAACTCGGAATAAACTAAACGTCCATAAATCAATGAGTAAGTAAATAAGTAAATAAATGGCAGTGAAATGCTGAGGAAAGGGTGCTACATGTATCGCTGTAGATAAATCTCAGAAACATTGTACTGAACAGAGAAACAAGCACAAGCTCCAGAGTCCTGTGTATAATACAGTTTACATGAAGTTTAAGAATTTGCCAACAACGTGTGCAGCAGCTCTTTCTGAAATGATGAAGACACTCAGTACCTGCACTGCCCAATAGGGTGGCCTTTAGCCATCTGCGGGTACTGAGACTTGCAGTGTGATTAGTGCTCATACCAAACTGAGTGTGGCCGGCCATGGTAGAGTGGACCTGTGATCCCCACACTCTGCCGTGCCAAGGCAGGAGGATGGCAAGTGTCAACCCAGCCTCGGCAACTCGTGACTATCTCAAAACTAAAATGTAAAAACAGGGCTGGGGCTGTAGCTCAACGTGAAGGCCCTGGGTTCAATTTCCATTATCAAAAAAGACAGGAACGAAGGAGGGAGGGCAGAGGAGAGGGAGGAAGGGAGCGAGAAAAAGGGGCTTGCTGGGAGGAAGAGGAAGGGAGGGGAGGAGAGGGAAGGGAGGAAAGGCGGGAGGGAGGCGTGGCCACTGCGCTGCATTTCACTTTAATTCATTTAACTTTAAACAGCAGATTCTGCATCGGCAGATCAGGTATACACCTATCTCACATATAAATACAAAACATGGAGGAAGAGTACGTGCCAGCTTAGGGTGGTGGTTATCTCTGGAGAAGTGAGGTGGACCAGAATAAGATGTGAAGGAACTCAGTTTCTGCGATTTTTTGTTTTTTTTCCTTGAGACAAGGACACAAGGTCTCATATGTACTTCAGGCTGGCCTTGAACTCACTATGTAGCCTACACTGGCCCCGAACTGGAGGCAATCCTCCTGCCTCAGCCTCCCAAGTGCTGGTATTGGCTGGGTGTGGTGGTGCACACCTATAATCCCAGCACTTGGGAGGCTGAGGCAGGAGGATTGCTCTGAGTTTGAGACCAGCCTGGACTACATGGTAAATTCCAGGTTAGTCTCAACTACATAGTGAGACCCTGTCTCAAAAAAATTTGTAAAAAAAGTGCTGGGATTATAGGTTTAATCACACCCAGCTTTGAACTTTTATTGGTTTACAACAACAAAAACGCACTAAAATCAAAACTGTTAAAATTGGTTAGTCTCTTTTTTCAATATGTTTGAAAACTTTCTCCATTTAGTTTTTCTAGTATGCCCTACATTAAAAGTTTCAGTTTCTTTGATGTATTTCCTCATTTAAATATTTAAATCTCCTCCGCCAAACACTCAAGACCTTGCACTTGCCAGACAGGCACAGCACCACTGAGCTACATCCCCATCCTCTTAAATACTTTTTTGACAGTAAACAGGGTTTGATTCATTATTATAACTGTGGAGCTACCACAGGGTAACCATTAGCTTATGTGTAGTCTTGATGAACATACAGAGCTTTGAGAAAAGCATACAGCACAGCAAAAAAGGTAACCTAATGCGCTTGTAGAGTTCCTAATTTATGTAATTGGGGGGAAGGGTCCGGGGATTGAACTTGGGACCTTGCACTTTTGAGGCAGGAGGCAGAACCACTGAGCTAAATCCTCAGCCCTTACCTGATCTTTTTTTACAATTAATTTGACCATCAAACATATTTCAACAACATATTATTTTACTTAGATTCTAAATATTACAAATGGAAAGAACTGTAAGTTTATCTTATGGATAAATCAGAACTATTGAAAATAGATTAAAATACTGAAAATAGCACTGGACTGGGGTCAGGGAAGTGTCTACTAACTTTCTGGTATCAATTCATGGTAATTTTCTGTGTTCTGTTTACTGAAGTTTCTTCCATTTTTATACAGTGAGCTCGACAATCTCTGAGAATATTTTAAATTTTAAAATTTAGAACTTTTAATTGAGAGTCATTTCTTCCTTCAAATATACACTTAATAACTTATTGACAACCATCATTCCTTCATATCAAAGTGTTAAAAAAATCTACACACCAAGAATCCAAATTCCCTTGCTACTGTTTGACTCTACTAGCTGTCCATAGAAGGGACAGACAAAGAAAGAAGGATGTAAATTATATGATCAGCTAGAGGCCCACAGCTCTTAAAGAGTCCACTTTTCAGAGAGATTTCCTACCTACCAAGTGGTGGTGATTTTAATGGGTCTTACAATCAACATTTAAAGTCCTCAAGCTGTTTGATTGTGGATACCCCAAGACCCTCAAGTAGAAAACTGATTCGCTATGTAAGTTGCATATTTGTGTAGACAGAAATCCAAAACATATACATAGTCCTAATGTGTATTTGTGCCTCATTTCACAAGTGTGGAAGATCTTGAAAAGAAAGGCAAATACAACCACTCCCATTTCTAAGATTAGATCTTTGCTGTGGCTGAGATCACGATGTACTGTTTTCTCCCCAGCCAGAGAATGTAGAAGGACTAGGTCTCTCTCTGCTACTGGTCCATACAATTTTAATTACATCCCTCAGTGACAGAGATGTCCAGTTCAGAGGCAGGAACTCTGATTGTTTATGACTTATTCTGACTGACCTGCATGACTTCTGAAGGGGGGAGGCTCTGGGTGAAGTTATTTTGGATTGTGGTACAAATGGCAGAAAATGACAATAATTATCTCCCTTTCATTTATTTCATAGCAAAATTACGGAGACGTTCCCGACCTCTATCACCTTTCATAAAGCATGCATAGAACTTAAATGAATGCAATGCACAATTTTATGTGTCACCTTGAGTGGCCAGAGGCTGCTCTGACTAAGCACTGCTTCGTCGAGGGAGACCCCAATGAGATCAGCATTTGGAGTGGGGGCGCTGTAGAGCACATTCCCCTCGCCAGTGTGGCTGGGCAGCACCCAGTCCACTGAGAGCCTGAGTAGAACAAAAGTCAGGGGAAGGAGGAAACTGTCACAGTTGCTTCCTCTCGGTCTGACCAATAGCGTCTTCTGTCACCTGACTGGGATTTACACCATCAGCTCCCCGTCTCCCAGGCATTCAGAGGAAGGCTACAAATACACCACCCGCTCTGCTAGATCTCCTGCTTGCAGGCAGCAGACCAGAGAGCCTCCTAGCCAGTTGGTCAGAATAAATACCTTCCCAGATAAACAGATAGAGAGACAGATAGATCCTATTGGTTTTATTTCTCTGGAGAAGCCTACTATCACGAACAAACGTCTCCCGCGATTAACCTCCCAACTTTGCTGTGGCAGTGTTCTTCTTTCTAAAAATAAGAACTGTTTTTAGCACAGGGGGAAATTCCAGCTCAGAAAATGCAAGAGAACAGAATATTCCTTACTCAAAGAGGGAAAAAAGCATTTTCTGCTTCATTAATCCTAATTACAACAGTTGGCTTCATGGAGGCCACCATTAGCCAGGAGTTGAAGAATAGGATTACAGTGTATCTCAGCGTACAATTACGATGTAGTTGGAAACACTCATCTTATCTTTCATGTTCTATTATGTGTCAGCATAACACTATTGGATGTTAAATACAGAGCTACTTAAAGGTACAAGTGCAAGGATTGAGAGAGAAAGTAAAATAAATATATAGAAGTTGAACACCTCTAATCTGAAAATCCAAAGTCCAAAGCACTTCAAACTCCAAATATTTTGATCACAAACATGTTGTCACAATGCAAAATCTCATACCTGGCCTCATATGATAGGTCACAGTCAAAATACTGACACATTGAAGACATTATATATAATTATTTTCAGGCTACCTATGTAAAGTGTAGATGAAACAAATAAATTTTGTGTTTGGGCTTGGGTTGTTTCTCCCAAAATATCTCACTGTATATATGTAAGTATTCCAAAATTTTTAAAATGTTGGAAATCCAAAACGCCTCTGATGTTAAGCATCTTGGATAGCAGATACTGAACATGTATTTTCAGATGGCATTTCTAGTAGCATCCAGTCCTGTGTATTCCATATCAACTACTAAACATAGAATAAATTGTTACTCTTTAATAAATCCAAATTGAAGATGACTAAACAAAAAGGAAAGATTAACATGTTACACTATAGTTACGACTAAAACATAGAGCTCATTTTTCTTCTTTCACCTCTCAACTCACCGAAGGATTTTTACCATTAAAAAATGAAAAAATGAAATTCAGGGCTGGTGATTTAGCTCAGTGGTGCATGAAAGTGCGAGGTTCTGAGTTCAATCCTCAGTACCAAAAGAAAAATAACAACAAAAATGAAATTCATTCCAGGAGCTCTACAAGTGACAAAGTGAGAGGAGCCATCATAAAGTCTAGCCAATTTCCTTCATAAACCCAAATTAAGGTAAAGCTGAATGTGTATAAGCTTTGCATTATTTATACTTGCCATCCGGCAATTAGTAAAAATGTAAATTTTATTTATTTAATTTTTGTATCGCGGATCGAACTTGGAACCTTCTACTTGCGATGCAGGTGGCAGAACTGCTGAGCTTAATCCCTGGCCCTGTAAATATTATTTTTGGGGGTTTGTTTTTGTGTTTGTTTGTTTGTTTTGTGACAGGGTCTCACTATGTAGTTGAGACTGACCTGGAACTCACTATGTAGCTCAGGCTGGTCTCGAACTCACAGAGATCCTCCTGACTCAGCCTCCCGAGTGCTGGGATTACAGGCGTGCACCACCATGCCCGGCTCCTGTAAATATTATTGACATATTGTTTTTACTCCACTTAAGCAAGGAAAACAATGTACCAGCAGTTGAGGCAATTCTTGCTGATGCATTGAATTAAATACTTGGAGAAGCAGATTTTAACACCATATGACAGTATAATTAGGGATCAAAAATTCCAACCAATTAATATTAAGGAACTTTAAGATTAGATTTGGGGCTTGTTTATGAAAAAAGATGAAAGGAAAAAATATTATCATGACACATCATTAAAAATCTTGTTTAAATGTTTTTTTTTAATTTCTTATGAGCTACAGTTCAAATAATGGTATGAGCAGTTGTCAAAGAGTTTTATTTTCCTACTTTTCAAGAGGAAGGAACCCCATTATAAAAAAAGTGACATGTGTAAAAAAGATGGTAATCTTGCATATGGACTTATTACACTGACTCTAAACATATTAAAATGAAACTTCAGGGGTTTTCTCTAATGCCCTAGATTTTACATTTAATCTTATTTATATAATCTATTTCAAATAATTCCTTATTATGTCAAAAAAATTATCTCCCCAATGGAAAATGGAAAATTCCCACCCATAATATTATCAAAACTCTTACCACTACAACTCTGATATGTAAGATACATATGATAATTTTGTTTCTGATTACTAAGTGTCCCACTTTTTATCATTCAGATATGTACTTACTTTTTCTATTTCTCTCAAATGTTGTAGGTTCTTACAAAACTACTTCTTTTCTCTTATTATTTATGACTGTCTTAGTGTTAAACTTAATTTTGAAATTATTTTACTAATTATTATTTCCTCCAATAACTATAATCAGTGATAGGAACTATATCTCTTTTTACTTATTCTGTCTAGCACAGTATCTGGTTTAGACTGGATCGTAAATACATGCTAATCACTGGACGATATTAACCACAAATACTCATTGTTTCCTTTACTTTTAGAAAGTTTCTCTGGCCTGTTGTACAAAAATCTGACCTCAATGATTAGGTGATTGAATGGAAATGATGCCCCCTCCCAAAATGCTTCAACAAACAGCTGTGTGTCCAAGAAATATATCATTTTCGTATCTTTTGCACACCACTTTCACCTTTTAATCTATGATTAAATTTAAATTAATAGAACTGAACACAGAGTAAAACCCCAACAATAACTATATCCAGTGAGGATTTTAAGGATCTTCTAAAAAGGTTCATGATATAAACGAAAACTGATAACTATGAATCCAACTATCTAATGGCCAAGTTTTCATACTTCATATGGTCAAATATTAGAGCAAAGACAACTGCTTTGTGCCTGGCACAAAAAGTTGCCCAAAAAACTCAGTGAATAAATAAAGTTTTCAGTTCACAAGGATCTTTCAGTTGCCTATTGCAGTACTTTTCCACACTCAGACAAAATGTGTGTATAACATGCAGTATGCGTGCGTCTATGAACTATAAACATGCATGTGCACACACACACACACAGAGCATTTTCTAGGCTAACTAGATTCTAAAGATTTTAAATATATGGAAATACAAGAGCCGATTTCTACATCCAACTTTTAACTTCTTTCTAATCCTCTCCTATAATAGATAAAGCATACAACCTTTCTAAAATATTCCCACCCTACCTAAAAAAGATTATGCCTAGTGTCTGTCATACCGATGTTAGGTAAAGAGAAATAATGATGAAGGACTTGCATCTGTTCTTTACTCCTTATATGACTTATCGTTCTAAAGCAAGTATTTAGGTGGTCTATTCAGTAATACTTTATGATTGACAAGGCATTTTCACATAAATTCTCACTTAAACTACACCATAATCCTGTGAGTTATGTAAGTACTATTAGCCCTTTTTTATAAACGAGGACACTAAAGTCAAGAGAAGTTAAATGAATCGTCAGAGACACGAAAGGAATGAGCAGAAACCAAATCATAATGCAAACATTCTGACTTCATCTTTTCACTGCACCACAAATAGTAAAGTTCGATACCAAAAATGTGTAGCAGCCATAATGAGCTTGATAACCAGAAGTACACCTTTGGGAAGTCTAGAAATTAGGAAAGAATAATCTGAGGCTTTCATGCCATTAAAAAAGAGGTCTCACTATTTGCTTTACAATTATTAAATTTCTTCCACGTGCACTGTACTAGTCAACAAGAGAGTCACTAGAGTGGCGCTTACACCAGACTACACAATAAACCTGCTTGTGGAGACACTTAATTACACAGTTAATACAGACCATTCTGTAGTCTGTTACAGGAGAATAGAATGGAAATATTTTCCTGTACCTCTCACTGGTAAAATGTAGTGTTTTTATTAATTCACATCATTGTTTTACAAAAACTTTTTATAAAGTATATTTACTCAGTCTTATTCTTTTTATTCCAAATTTTCCAGAATTTCTTTTTTGGAATCATGGTTGGGGTTCTAAACTGGAGTAAGTGATGGCTTAATGCTTTCTTGCTAACTCTTTCAAGTGGCCTACAGCTGCTGAAGTACGTTTGTGCTGGCATTATGGAGTGGAGCTCTGGGTGTACAAAAACTGATTTCAGAGAAACCAGAGCTTAGTTCAAAGAAAAGAGCAGTTCTCCCCAGCTGATAAGACTTGCCCTGGAAGAAAAGCACCACCAAATCAGATATTCACCTGTGATGCTGCCTGTTCGTCCTCTGTGATCCTGGATCATAGATCATAGACCGTGGATCTGATTACATGCTTCCATCTCCGCACTTTCTCTGATGGTTTAATTCTGGCAAGTTTGTTTGTTTTAGGTTTCACAGTATAAACTCATTACTCCAATGCATATTGCATTAGGTACTTAAAACAACAACAAAAAAATTCTACTATGTAATAGCAGAAGACTCTCAAAGACCTCCCCAGAAAGGGAAACAAATTCGAAAAGGATGTACTTACTTTTCTTATAGATTTACAATGTCACCGGCAATAATAATCAGAAAACATATCACATACATTCATGCCAAAAATGTTAAATGTCATAACTAATCAAGTTTATTTATAGTCTTCTTTTCAGCCAAGACGAATAAAACAAATAAACCAGTCACCAGACTTTTGTTCTACATTCTGGGGAAAATCAAGTTAAAGCAGGAAGACCTTCTCAGTGACCTATTATATGCCTCTCCATAGTTTACAAGTGTGAAGAAATTTCAACTGGGAGAAAGAATAAAAAGAATATTCATAACCTGCCATTTTTAAATTATTATTCAAGGTCATAAAATGACTTTTGAGGTTTGGGCTCAAGAGAAAAAGGTTTTGCAAAACTGCTTATGTAATAAGTATTAGCAGTGTGACTCAGACCTAGTTGTAAGTAGATCTTGTATCTCTAGACTCCAGAATGTATGAAAACAACAGAAAGGGCACTGAAATGCGTTTTTCCAATGTCATTCAAATGATAGCCTTTATGAGTAGTGTGGAAAACTGTAACCCAAGCTTTATATCTGCATGCAACCTTATAGTTGGAAAGCATTTTTACATGGATAACATCATGCAGTCCTCCCTACAACCATCTGGGGAATAGATCTCCACTTTTCATATGAGAAAGCAAAATCGGAAAGGCCAGAGATTTTCCAAAGATCAAACAATTTCAAAATGCACATCAACCCACATTTTCTAGTCCTAAGACAATACATTTTTCTCTGTCTGTTCTTCAGTTTGTCTTTCAAATGGTGACAATTATACCTTTGTAAAATTGTTCATTATTCCTCAAATATTTAGAGATCACTGATTATATGACAGACAAGATTAAGTTATATGCACTTTGAAAGTATCTTTGATAGTATATAAGAACAAAATGAAACCATCTTACATACCAGTGGAAGATGATAGTAGTAAAGAAATCGGACTGGGTTGTAAGGGGATTGCTATCAAAGCTGATCATTTTACCCACAGTATTATGATTCTTGAGGCAACAACTGCTACTACATATTTTGTTCAACATGGCATTTAAAATATAATATACTGTGTTTGAAAAAACTAGACAAAATAACATTTAAGAAATCTAAACTAAGAGAAAGAATTTCTGGAATATTACTCATCTGTGATGACTCAGTAAAAATTGAATTTGTCCCAGTAGAGATTTGAAAAATCTTTTCTATTTATGGAAACAGAAATTGAGCATTACTGTAGCTAGACTCAATTATTGGAATCATAGAGTTTTAAAGTAACAATTCACACTATCTTAGCCATATATAAATCTAGTAAACACCATGTAAACTACATAGAACAAAAAGAATAATATGGTCAACCTATAATACTGCACTACAAATTATTATAAGGCTTCCAATGCTCAATCCTCAGAACTGTTTAAAATTTTAGCTTTCAGTAGTCAAGTATAATTGTCTATTTTTGTGTCTTTCAAGCTTGGAAATAGATTTTTGGGGTTACTCCACTTTTTTGTTAGTGAAAACTTCATAATCTGCTCTTCTTAAAGAATGCCAAATTTACTGAAAAAGCCATCAACTTTAGTCTCATTTTCACAGAGATAATAGTCAATTATCCAAAGGAACATTCCAAAAAAGTAATGGAATTTTAATAAGACCAAACAAAGGAAATTGATTTTATTGATTTATTGAATTAATGTTCTCTTTCATTCATCATACTAAATTAAGAACATTTTAACCCAGATTAATGTATTTAATCTAGGATCAGATTCTCGGTCTATACACTCCAACAACGTCTCTCAAGAGTAGCATCAGATATGATGGAGACATCACTGAATCTAAAATAATCTTCCACTCTTCCAAAATGAGGGGAATGGTTTAAATGAGCAAAAGGTGATGATGATGATGAGAGTTGCAATACAAGAAAGATGCAGTACACTACTTCTATGGCAATAAAAATAAAGCTTCTACATGACCTAAGTTAGGGGGAAAAAGTCTGTGAGTTTTATATTTCTTTGACCGTATGAAGAGTGCAAATTAAAAAATCAAGTGTTTGGAAATGTCGCAACAATTCATCAATAAACAGATAAGGTAAAACATAAATCAGTTACCTTTTGGATTCACTGAAAGAGAAATAAATAAATAGCAAATTTTCCATGCTCTATACTGTTTATGAATTTAAATAATGAGGCTTTAATTAATTCACTCTCTTAGAGAAACTACAACTATTAGTAAAAATGAATAGCATAATTCTTTTTTTTTCTTTTTTTTTTTTGTGTGTTACCAGAGATTGAACTCAGGCCCTTGTATCTGCAAGGCAGGAGGTGGAACCACTGAGCTAAATCCCCAGCCCTATAATTCTTATTTTTGATTGAGTTCAATTCAAAATAAAATATGGGTAATGAAGGAGGCAGAAGAGGAGAATATATGTTATGTATAATCTTCAATATATGCTGGCTAGCCTGAATTATGTTTTTAAAAATATATTTGTCTCTCAGTAATGCAAATGAAAGTTCATAAATGTGGTTGTATAAATCAGCTTTTCCTTTGCTGGTACAAAATATTCAACATCTGAAATTTAACAGATTTCACTTGGCTCACAGTTTCAAACAGTTCAGTCCATGGTCAGTTGGCTCGAAGGCAGGAATATCATGGAAGAAGAACATGGCAGGGCAAAGCTGCTCACTTCAAGGCAACCAGCAGCAGAGAAGAGAAACAGGGCCAAAGAGGTAGGGGTGAAGGACTACATACAGACCCAAGGGTCTTGCCTCAATGACCCCCACACTCACTCAGAAGTAGGTATTACTAATCCTCCAGGCACTTCCCAAACCAATCACGTTGACAACTAAATTTAACCATCACACTTTTTTTTCTATTATTGGAGGAATTTTTTAAGTAAAATTTCCTGAAATAGTCCTACATTAAAGGCATGAAGCTCACAAAAATTATCACTCCCAGTACTGACCTGAAGGAACTAAATGCCAACTCATACTTGCTAAGAGAAAAATAAAGGATAAAGAACTTTCAACTCTATTAGGACCACTGTCTAAGTAATGCTTGGGTTACAAAAATAGTTAAAATTTTGGCAATTACCTTAATTGAAGTAGAGATTGAACAAAAAAATTAAGTTTTTTCTTTACTTTAAAGCTTCTTGAAAGAACCTACAGTTCTCTTTTCTTGGGAAACTAAGGCCAAAGTAAATCATTTAATCAAGTGATGGCCAATTTTCAATAAATTAATTCACAGCATGGAGACAGATCTTTCTCAAATGAAAAATGGAGAAGAGCCAGGGATTTAGCTCAGTGGTGCCGCTGACTGCCTTGCAAGCACAAGGTCCCATATCTAATTCCCAGTACAAAAAAAGAAAGAAAGAAAGAAAAGTGGAGGGCCAGGAATTTAGATCAGTGGTAACACACCTGCTTCACAAGCAAAAGGTCCTGAGTTTGATCCCCAGTACAAACAAAAAAAAAGGAAAATGGATCAAGAGATGGAGGGAATAGGGAAAGAGAAGAAGGAAAGGGGTTGAAGAAAGGAATTCAGGTGTATTATGCACATGCACTAACTCCACAAGGAATGCGAACATTGCATACCTCAAATATGTACTAATAAAAAAAGATTGTTCATGTCAAGGAAATGTTGTAGACCTAGGTTTCCTGTTTCCCAATTCAAAACTGATATTTTTTAAAGATATGGGCCTCACCATGTTGCTCACGCTGATCCCCTAGACCAGTGGTGGCAAACCTATGGCACTTGTGTCGCAGTAGGCTGTTTTATCAGATAACGAAAGCCCTAAAACGTTCGCCATCACTGTCCTAGGCTCCATCACTGTCCTATCTCAGCCTGTAGAACAGCTAGAGTCTGGGGCTCACACACCACTCCCAGCTCCAAAGTTGATCTTCTGTTATTCTAAAGCTCTAGCCTCACTGTAATCCTATGGGACTATTAATGGAAAATGTAAATGATAAATTGGTATGCTATGAGGGGGTATTATTTTCTTTAATCTGTACAAATAATCACAACTTTCTAGCCAACCAGTTGTTTGTGGAATAGGCTTTCTAGTTTATGGAATATGGTTTCCCATAAACTGACTCAATGCTACATTAGCTCTATAACCAATTTTAAAAAATAAAAACTGAGGCCCAAACATTCTGATTTGCCCAGTGAATGACGAAAGTCATAACTGACAGACTTAAACTCAATTTCTGTACTTTTAGAGTAGACAGCCTGCCTCTCACCCAAAACTTGAGGCTATTAGATAGTCATTTCGATCAGATTTCTATGCCAAGAGCCTGAGTCTGTTTCCACCAAGGGCCCTGTGGCTGCTCTGTTGGCTGGAGAGAGGCTGAACTTTTCAGGCTTATCAGCTTCGTCTTTGCCTCCTGTTCAAGGGGCAACAGCAAGACCAAGGATGACTTCACTATGAACAAGAGTGGCAAAGAGAGACCAGGCACCCAAGTGGGGCAGAGTTCACTGCCTCTTCTTAAAACGAATTAATGACCCACATCATGCCTCACCATCCTGATTTACTTTCTAACATTGCATTCCCCCACACACAAAAAAAATGATGGAAGCACTGTATTTGATGGCAGAGTTCTGTAGTCCTGGAAGCAAGATTTGGTCAGATGTATAATAGTTTGGAGCTGAGAGAAACATTTAAAGTTCTAAAATTAATAGAGAACAGATTTAAAGAACTTTGGTGCTTGCACAAGGTTGTCTCAATGTTTTTAAGTAGTAAATATTTTTTCAAGTTTTTCTGTGGGAATTCTTACATGAGAAAAGGAAGTAAGTACTCAAACTTTTAAAATATATGATCTTAAAATTTGCCATTTTCTAATTGTCAAACACACTGTAGTAAGGTGGAAGGAAATAAATGAAGGAAAAGGAACTTAACGTGTATAGAGAAAAATAGAAAAGAACCCTGTTTACCAATACGTGTATAATATTTCATATTGCAGCAGTGTTGAATGGCATCAAAAGTTTAAGACATGGGTGGGGGATTTGGCTCAGTGGTTCCGTTGCCTCACAAGCACAAGGATCTGAGTTCAATTCCCAGTACCAAAAAAAAATTTTCCTTCTTCAAAGGAAAGTTTTAAATGACACGTTTTAATATTCCCATTTAACAGGGTGGGTTCTTTGTAACTGCTACCATCCCAAAGAAATGTATTTCCAGTTAAAGGAGCAAATGACTCGTGCTTTCTTGTTTGGCAATGGTTTCTTTACTATCTTTTCACGGAGCTTCACCTCATCATTTTCTACTTTTAGAATTTCTAAGACAAATGCAGTGGCACAGGCCTGTAATCCCAGCCCCCTGAGAGAGTGAGATAGGAAGATCACAAGGTGAGCCCAGGCGGAACAATTAAGCAACTTCGTGAGACCCAGTAAATAAATACATAAATAAATAACAAAAGGCCCGGGATATAGCACAGTGCAAAGGTCCTGGATTCCCAGGGCTGAAAAAATATTCCAATGCCCTACATATTTATTAACAAAATATTAAATATCCAGGGATGAAAATAAATCCAAACCGAACAAGATCGTCATAACTCAGTAGTAGCGCACAAACAGGAGAGAGAAAACAAACTAGTAAGACAGACAAATGTAATAAATAGCCAAGCAACTAAAGAAGGCCCTGGAAGCCAAGCTCTAATGTCAAAGGAGGGAAATGTATCTACTTTTTTTTTTTTACAGAGTAACAACCTCAGTAAGTCTAAAGAAAGACAAGAAACGCTGAAGAAGACTAGTTCTACTCTTTATTCTCATAATACACAACAAATATTCAACTCAATATCATAACATACACTAGTAGATGAGCCCCTTCATTAAACTATCTCAGCAGATAGTTTATAAAGAGTGTCTGGTGGCTCGGGTAGAATAGAAATATACTGCCTCTTTCAAAAGCCTAGAGTTGACCCAAGGGTTTTTTTGCCAGTATTATTAATCTTCTTTGTTACTTCAATATACTTTTTTCTAACGTATTTTGCAATCAATTTTGCAAGAATTTACTATAACAAATTTAAGCTTTGGACCTCTGTCCTTAAAGGGAATAGTTCTAAATTATTTTATATACTACATAAGTTTATTTTGTTGTTTCATTTATAGGCTTGGTTTTCATAAAACTCCTTGCATTTTTATAAGTTTCAGACACTAAGACATAGAGAGAAAGAAGGAGAGAGGATTTTGCAATAGAATCCTGCCTGAGCCAACTCTCAGTAGTCTGCTGGCAGAAGGCCTTTGTGTGAACTATTTCCAAGACCTCGGTCTGAAAGGCAGCCAAAATCTCCAGAAACGAACGGGCCCAAAGTGGCTTATTACCTTTCACCTTTGACCCTCTGCCCAGCTGCCTCATACTTTGTGGACTTGAAATCTTGTGAGAGAATGCTCCACGGTGCTGTTTACAAACAGCCCATTTATTCCACGGGAACAGCTTGGCAAGACACATCCAGGTCACCTGACCTTGAGTTGTCACAGAAACCATGAGTCTCAGACTCTGCTTGTAGTTAAGCCAAAACTGTAACATTTGACTCGTTGAAATCAGGTTTGGATTATGTAGCAATCATCAATCATTTAATTCACTTTCATGTTGCGCACGTCACCAAAGTATTAACACAAGAAATGTGAAAGCAGTCATACTTGAACTAAAGAGTGGGGTAAGCCAAGGCTTGTACTGAAGAGAGAAAAAGCATTAATTTTTAACCTGAACATTAAAACTTAATTACAACTGCCACAATGCCCTAGATCTTTCAAAGTTTTATCAGAATACAACAAAAATCATACAATCTTTTACTTATTCACGTTTTCAAAACCCCAGTCCTTGTTTTAATCAGAATTTAACCTTACATAAGGCATTTACCTGAAGATGTCCTTGATTAAATCCATTATCTCGGGCATGTCTGAACTAATCCCCAAGGCTACTGCTTTGATCATTTTGGTGATTCCTTTAAAATAGATTAATTAATTAATTCTCACAAATTATTAATGAGCACAACTATAACAAGTATATTTCTTTTTAAACTGTGAAAATATATCTTAAAAGGAATAAAACAGTGAAGGATCACTTTTCAAAAGGTCATTTGTTATTGAAGACTTAAATTCAGGAATTACTTTCTGAATTTCCTTACTGTACTCAACACATAATTAAATGTGCCAAAATGCTATACACACACAACTTATCAAGAATAACTACCTTTTGGAAACAAAGTCTTTATAAATAGGGGAGGGTAGAGAGGTGAAGAGAGGGCAGGGACAAGGGGGAAAAATGAGAACCAAGACCTGTCATGTAAGGGTACAAGATCCCAATGATCAATGTAACTCTACTGTATACTTAAAAAGCACCAATAAACTCAAGATCAAAATAAAATAAAGATATTAATTCTCAAAAAAAAAAAAAACAATAACGACCTTTTGAAATAAGTACAATGTGAGTGAATAGGGTTTCTGTGCTTTGGTTTTTGGTTTTGCAGGGGTGGGATCGATCCCAGAACGTCATACAGACTAGGCAAGCACTCTGCCACCGAGCTACATGCCTAACCCATGAATTTTCTTGAGTTTTTAATCAAGAAAACTATATACTTTCATTTACATATATATTTGCCACTAAAGAAGAATTAAATTAATTGCTTTGAAACCACTTGACAAATACTAAATATGAATTTTTTTTTTTTTTTTTTTTTTTT